>NW_028277451.1:0-136265 GCF_059751315.1 Micrasema longulum
TGTCGAAATGCGATCTCTCAGGCGAATGTGTGGTAAAACTGTGTACCATAGATGCACAAATGTCGAGATTCGTACGTGTAAGGCTGAGATAAGCATTATCGACAAAATCAAGAAAGGAACTTTGCGTTGGTTTGGACATGTAGAGCGAATGGACAACGAAAGAACGGCTAAAAATATTAACAATGTGAATGTTGATGGATGCAGAAATAGAGGAAGACCGAGAAAGACATGGCATGACTAAATCCAACAAATAGGTACTTGAAGGTGGACATGTTAAAAATCGGAATAATCGGCGCGTGCATGATTAGATATATAAATGTAAAGGAAGCGAAATCTGTATAAACAAAGAGTGATGTAGCGTTCTATCCTCTCTGCCTAACATTACGATGAAACGGAGTGATGGTCCGTTTGTTTGTTACAACTTTTTTTTTTATTGACAAACGAAATAAATAAATTTAGATTTAAAATCCATAGTAATATTGCGCCTTCTGGATAGAGAAAAAAAATTGCAAAATTATTACGCCCCCGGGTGGGCTCGAACCACCAACCTTTCGGTTAACAGCCGAACGCGCTGCCCATTGCGCCACGGAGGCTGACGCGCCCGATTACATTAATAATAGATATAAATCCTCAATATATAAATTAAACATGCTCGAAATAATAAACAATATTATATCATTGTGGAATTATTTTTGCAATTTGCATGTTGGGTATTTATACCTTTTTATCAACATTTGTTTTGAACTATGAATATCGTGAATTTATTTATTACTGACATCTAGCGACCAGTGTAAAAACTTCGGCCTTTCAGGAAAGTGATTTTTCAGAATATTAGTTTATTTAGAGTAGGTAGACAATAATAATATTATACCGACCTAATATACATAATATTAAAAAATATATATAAATTAGTACTAGGTACTAGGTAGTTAGAAGATACAAAAATTAACTATGTTACGTTAATTAAGTCTAGTTCAGCAATTAATAATTATTACGTTTTACATTACAATACGCACTTTTTGCTAAGAATAGGTATACCGCAGCCTCAAACGAAACCGTCTTCTTTCTTTTCACTGAGAACCCGTCTTGTGTTCCATTCAACTGAGGCTTCGGAACTTATCTTTTATTTCGAATTTCTGAAGCACTTCGAAGCAAATGGTCGCCTGTTTCGGAATAACTGGACATGTCGCCACCGTTCCATTAGAGCAACGTATAACGGTCAATTCTGAATGGTACACCAACATTTGTTTGCCAGAAGTGTTCGGAAAAATAAGGGAAACCAATTGCTAAAGACAAATCATTCTCCACCACGACAATGCAAGCTGTCACACATCAGCTCAAACAAATGCATTTTTGAGCATTCAAAACATCGAATTGATGGGTCATCCGCCGTACAGTCCTGATTTTGCACCCAATGATTTTTCTTATTCCCGCATTTCAAAAATAAATTGCGAGGTCAACGTTTTTCGACGCCTGAAGAAGCGGTTGATACCTTCAAATCACATGTTTTGGAGGTATCTCAATCGGACTGTAAAAAGTGCTTCAAAAAATGATTCAAACGCATGCAAAAGAGTATTGATCTTTAATGAGAATATTTTGAAAAACAATAAAGCCATTTTCGATTATAAATATTTGTTTTTACTTGTCATTTTAAAACTTAAGTAGCAACCTCGTACTATTTTCAAATATAACTAACAGCAACTAATATTCTGTGTCATCAAAAAAAAATACTTCTAATAATATTCATCAAAACCGATGATTTATCCTACTTCATCGTCATCATCATGGTGCATAGAGCACTGCATAATTCAATCAAATACAGCGTATCTCGATTATCCGTTACCTGATGGTAAAGTGATTCCGTCTTTAGTTTGAGGTTCCAGTACAGGGACTGTGAAATACTTCAATGTAAAAATACCTTTATATTTCGTGGCAACATTCCCAGAAAACGAACCCGGGACTTCGAGCATGGCATGTGAACGCTCCAACCACAACGCTGCAAGGTACATTTTTCTCCTTACTTTTTCCTTTTTCGGGATTTTTACCTGAGAGCAGCCATTGAGACAAAAACACTTGTCCAGAATTCCGGTTCTATTCCGCACACAGAACTGTATTCTTCATCCTTCTATTAAATAATACTAAATGTATATTAATAGAATAATTATTTTCTTAAAAATACATTTAGAAAAACACATTCAACTTCTTAATTAATTATTGTAAACTTTTTGAAAACCAAACCAGTCTGACGGTTTTTTGATTGACCGGTGTTTTGGTCCATTAAACTAGGGCCTTACTCATAAACTTGGCTTGAAGTTACGTCTTAGTATTATGGTATAATTCGTATGGGAATACCATCCTTATTATAGTTGTAGAATAAGGATGGTATTCCCAAAGTGGATTAATATCAACCTGTCATTTAAATTTCAAAATATTTACATATTTTATCAAGTGAGGGAAATTCTAAATAAAATAATATTCCGTGGAAACGTGCAAATATACTAATAGTTTTATTGAATATTGCGATGTTTGCCTCTTAAATAACAACCAATCTTCAAAATAAAGTTGAAGCACCTTTTAGAAACTCAATTTTTGTAAGTTTTCAATATTCGGGCGAGTATTGATGCAAGGTACAAGGTGAGTAATAAGAAGATGAAAAATATTGAAAAATTTGCTGTGTTTCCAAGGTTCACGTAACGAGAATTGTGGTGTAGTTTAAGTAAATATTACAAGTGTGTAATTTAAGAGTATCATTATTTTTCCGTGTGCTCTACACGGAAAAATAATGATAATGATTAATAATATATATTAATAATAAAAATGATTTCAGGCTGTCTGAATAAAAAATAAAGCTCTGTGTGTGAAAAAGTACCAGAACTCTGGACGAGTGTTTTTGAACCATCTAGAAATATGTTATAATCGTGATAGGAGTAGCATGCGCCACATTCAACAGTATGAAGGCTCTCTGGAGATCGGATATGAACTCAGTGAAAACCAAATGCGGCCTATAAAACGCCTTCATAACACCTATTCTCCTCTACGGATACGAATCGTGGCACCTCACTAGGGCAATGTTTCTCTAACGGCTGCCAACTCCTTTATGTCCTCCTAAGTCAGGTTCTCGTCCCGAAGTTCTGACATAAACTGCATACGAATAGTCAGCAGTGGACGTCTAGAACGTCGAGAACTTGATGCCTTGTAAAGTAGGCACACGTGGTTAAGGCACTCAGTAGGCATCCGCAGTATATGGCCCAGCCAACCGTATCGCCTCCGCTTGACTCCGCTAGACTCCGCTTGGCTCCGCTTGTTCTATTCAATAGAGCCTAAGGGCTTTAGTGAATTATTATTCTGAGATGTTTACCGACGAATGAAAAAATGGTAGAAAATACCTTTAAGAAAAGAAAATTTGAGTTCTTTGTAAGAGGCTTTATGTGAGTTCTTTGTGTGAGAGGCAAAAAATATGCCATATTTCAACAAGTCACTCTACAATGAACGATTGAAGAAAGACGCAGTGCAGGAAGACGACGCATCTCTTGGCTGAAAAACTTGCGAGACTGGTTCCATGACACTCAACCCTTGTTCAGGGCAGCTGCAAACCAAGTCAGAATTGCTGCGATGATATCTAACCTCCATCGGGAAGAAGAACGATAAGATTAAGAAAAATTACAGAAATCCTTACATTTATTTACTTACTTATTAATATACACGGCACGTCGTGCCTTTTACTATACAAAAAATACATATTGTGTAGAAATAAACACTTCAATAAAGTAGATAAAAGAGGAAAAAACAACAAAAAAAAAGCATAAAAAGTTTACATGTACATATTATATCACAATGGCTTCATTTAATGAACACGAAACATATTGTGTAAAAAAATATAAAGTCATTATAAGGAATAAAAAATAAAATTTAAAAAAAAACATTATATGTTATATAAAAATAAAAATGTACGAAAAATGTTGTTTTTTAAAAAAGTTATTTAAAGAAAAAGGATATATCTTTAATCATAATTACATTGAACAAAAAAATACAAAATTACAAAATCGAAGTTTAAGAGAAAAAAAAAATTTGTGTTAAAAATAAGAATAAAAAAAAACATGTAAAATATGTTCACTAAAATATACAAAAACTACAAAAACAGTAAAGAGAAAGCAATTAAATCTTTTAAAATATAGTATAGGTACATGACTATAGCTTGACAAATGTAAGTTACAGTTCATTATCTTTGAAATAATTAAAAAGAGTTGCTTTATATAAACTATACTTTATGTTAAATATATCAGCAACGTCAGAATAAGTATTGCCGAGTACATGGAGTCGATTCATAATAGCATTGTACGAGTATATCGTTCGCGAATTGTTGCAACTAAACGGGGGTACTCGACGAGTCATTCGTCCAGGTACCTTGAAGTTAATGAGCGCTAATAGATTTGAACAGTCCCATGTAAAGTTGACAATCTTAAATAAATTCAATAAATCTATAATTTTTCTACTCTCAGTTAGTTTTAACAAGTTCAAAGTATTTAATAGGAAATCATAGTTTATTAATTCACATCTAATTCCGAGTTTAAAATTAACATATCTTAAAAAAATATTTTGAACTCTTTCAAGAGTATATTGGTGTATACGGAGTTCATATAGTTGAGTTCTATTCCAACTGGCTCCTAACTAAAGCTGTATACATCAATTTCAAAGTAATTATATTTTAAAGTCCTTTGTCACTCGCAAAATAAATCGACATTTGTAATCTGGCTTTTTTGTATGAAGATTTGTACAGGATTTTTACACCCTTAAAATGGCGACAGTTTATACGATATAATGACCCAACAAAATTTATTTTTGAAAAAAACGAGAAATTGAGCCTTAAAAGAAGATTTCAGCATTACGATAAACTAAAAAATAAGGTTTTACCATATTTACAAATACGTTAAATATCTATTCTAAAAATGACTGTTTTCAGTGATTTCATAATCTATGAGAATTTTTTTCACTAACTTACAAGATAAAAATAAAAAAAAACAAAAGATACTGAGCCCTAGAAGAAAGTTTGAATTTTGACCAAGTATTTTTAAACTTTGGCTAAGACTTCTACAAGTACTTTAAATATCCCATCGAAATATCACATTTTAGCATTTTTCAGGCCACTCCCCCTTAAGGATTTATTGGCTATGCAGTTTATGTGACTCCATATGTGTATGTATTCGTTATTATTAGCTCCCATTTAAAAATCAGCTGGGTGTATTATTAAAATTTAGTGTGCTTGACGAAGTAGGTATACTCATCATCATTCCCTTTCCGCACCCAAAGGTGCATAGAGCACTGCATTGGTACACCAATCGAAGCGTATCTTGATCATTTTTGTTACACGAAGGTAAGATGATCAGTTTTACGCTTCAGGTACCAGTCCAGGGACTTTGAAATATCCTTGTGTGAAAACACCCTTTTAAATAAATATTTCATACCAACCATGTCGGGAATCGAACCCGAGCATGGCAGGCTAACGCGCTGATAAGTAGGTACACTAGCTTTCGTTGTTCTCAGTTATCAAGTCTGCCAACTTGGTACATTTATTGACTCGGGATTCATTTGCATACCGAAAACCGTAAGGCCACTCTTGAAATAAGTGAATACCTATCCTCAGACCGAGAGTGACCATTAATTTCGATTTGTAGGAAACCATATGCGGTCCTAGTACCTTATTTATAACATGTACATTTATTTTTATCATTATTTGGTTATTTCATTTTTCTAGAATTTTTGCCTGGGAAGCCAGGGTCGATAACACTTATCCAGGGTTCTGGTTTTATTTCACACTACTACTACTACTACCATCACGCCATTTTTTTTTCAAATAATGCTACATACCACACACCTATGGCCCGCATGTGTCGGGAATATAATATATACTGCCGAAACAATAAAATTGACATTTTTCATGATACTCTCTCAGCTTTTGCGAATAATCTCTTAGGAATAAATCTTATTCAATAGGTACACTCGTACAACTTATTTTTTATTGCATTGTATCCTGTATAAACAAAAATATTAAAAAAATATGTATTACAACTTAACGTATAAATCTATTTTGTGTAATTCTATAATTGAAGATATAAATGCATGTTAAATTATTTCGACGAATGCTTTAAATTGTATGTTTTCTAGTATGTATCTTTGTTGAATTATCTAATAAAATAAAATAAAATTTGTTGTATCTAATTATATTACCATCGCCAACTAACACTTCAGTCCGAACACTACAAATATACATGGGTGTACCAACGTAAAAAATAATCGAAGAATTAAAATATGGTCAGCCATCTTATTCCTTAAGTTTACGTCAGGGTTTGGACTGTGATATCTACTCGTCGTTCCAAGTTCTAGATTGTAGACAGTCATTGACTAGTCAAGTGGCACCCTTAATACGAGAGCTTTAGATCTTGGCACGGTCTTGGGGTGTTTTAGGCTAGAGCCAACAGATCAGAGTATAGGTATACTAGGTACGAGTGTTCGGCATTGTAAAGTCTGGTAAAATAAATCTCGTGAGCAAATTTCGGAACAGATAAACGTTTATTGAAAAAGTTATAAACATTACATTTTTCTTGAATTTGTTCTTGAATCTCCGTCTAATAATTCGAAATATCTGATTGGAATTAAAAAAACCGTCCAGTACGTTTATTTCATCATCATTCCATGTCCGCTCCCTAGATGGAGCATATGGTGTCCACGAAGATCCTCCAGGCATCTCTGTCGGCTGCCAGCTCCTGTGCATCCCAAGTGAGGTTCGCGTCTCGTAGTTCTGACATGAACTGCCGACGAGCAGTCAGCAGTGGATGTCCAGGACGTCGAGAACCTGATACCTTGTAAAGTAGGCAAGCGTGGTTAAGGCTCTCAGGAGGCATCCGCAATATATGGCCAAGCCAGCCGTATCGCCTCCGCCTGACGACAGTTGTCACTTTGCTATTTTAGTGACAATTTTGCTATTTTGGGCCCTAGTGAGGTGCCACGAATCGCATCTGTAGAGGAGAATAGGTGTTATGCAGGCGTTATATAGGCGGCATTTGGTTTTTACTGAGTAAATATTTGATCTCCCAGTTCTTTTTGAAAGCTGCTATTTTCCGTAACACAAACTCCCAGGTATTTGAAACTTTTGACCCTTTCGATGATTTGGTTTGACAGAGTCAGGGGATTTTGGGCATTCAGACATGAAGTGTTACTCAGTACATGAGTTTTTACAATTTTGCTTTTAAAACCCATGCATGCGGAGTACCTATTTAGGCTGTCTACAGTGGCCTGAAGGCCCGTGACTGAATCGTCAATTATAACCGCATCATCGGCATACTCTAGGTCGCAGAGTTTTTAAGAGAAGGAGATGGATATTCCCCGATGTTGATCGGGGAGTATCCATCTTATTCCACGATTCCACAATCAACTTGCTTAGGATGAAGTCCATGAGGATTGTAAAAAAGAACGGTGCAAGGACGCAACCTTGACAAACTCCGGTGGTGACCTCAAATCAGTCTATGACAACATCGTTGATTCTGATTCGGCATTCGCTATTTGAGTGGAGGGCTTTGATAAGTCCGACTAGTTTTATAGGCACCCCATATGATTCTTGTTTTTTCCAGAGTGTAAGTCTGTGTGGACTATCAAACGCTTTTTCGTAATCTACGAAGCACATAGCCAAGCAACTATTTAGTTCTTTGTTCTCCTGTAGAATACAGCGTATGTTTATCCATTTGTTTATGAACTCGTAACTAAAACATTTAAATGAAATATCTTCAAAAGTCCGTAGTATTATTTTTCCTTGATATTCAATGAGGAAGTTAGTGTTTTTTTTATTATTTGCTATATGACTATTTAAGTAAGGCAAAAACCATATCGTATTATAAGCGCCATAATTTTTTCGAATTTTCTGAAATTATTCCGCGTGTAACGTCTCAAATTCTCTTCTGCTTCTTCTCGGTCAGTTCTGCTGATTGGTCCGCTGACGGTGAGTAAGCCAGATTCTTCCTCAACTCTCTAATCATTGGTTGATTCATATGAACTAGTGACGTCGTTCAAAGTAGTTCGTTTTTATTAAAATATTTTTTTTCAAACATTTTGAAGAAACTTGGCCGTATAATTTAATGCAATAATTTTTCCCGCGAGAAGGAAAACTTTTTTTGTATCCAATTTCCCGTAGGCCTGAAGTTCTTTAATTTTAACACTCTAATTGGCCTACGTTTTTTGTTTCAGCGAAAAATGCATGGTTTTTATAAATTACAAACTCGTTAAGTTGACAAAATATTGCGAATCTCACCAAAGTTTGTAATAATGTTTTGATAGTGGAAATAATATTTTCACTATATTTTTCACTTAATCTTAATATTACTTTTTGTAGTATGTACGAGTATGTGTTAAGCAATTGCTAATAAAAATATGTCAATAGAAGCTTGACTAGCAGTACAGAACGGAGTTTTAGTCCCAACACTGATGTTTAGTAATGAAACGTGGAACTGGCAGAGGAAGAATGAAAGCAGAGTAAATGCGGTTGAAATGCGATCTCTTAGACAAATGTGTAGGATATAAATGTATTACAGAGTTACGAAAGATGAAATCAGGCGAGAGTGCAAATCAGTCAGGTATAATTGATAATATTAAGAAAAAGTCTCTGAGATGGTTTGGTCATGTAGAATTAATTAGTTAAAGAATAGCAAAGTCGCAAACTTACTTTAGTTCAGGGTTAAGGACTGGGGTTTTACTTTAGTAGATATTTTTTTACAATTAATCCGTATAGCATAAATCTCTTGTCACATTATACGACCCTTATTTCAAAAATGACTTTTTCGCACTGTGAAACAGCTGTCACTAACATAAAAACAAAACAGTTAAATAGTAATAAAACTGCACCCCTTAGGTATCTAGTGTACAATAAAAATTATATTATGCACGACTTGTAATTCACATTTTATATTAACAGGTTTAAACATTGGTATCTAAGAGGTATATTTAATTATAATAAAAATACATTTAGTTTTATTCCACTTTTATGTATATTTTTTACCGTGACCTGGTTCGTCGTGACTGTCGTCGAAATTATCACCATTATTATTAACACCGCATCTGAGGACATAAGCTGCTCGAAGGAGCTCTCTGTAATCTGGTAGCCTTAGCATTTGCGCGGGAAGAAAGTAATCCAGAAGTACATAATATGCACTTTTTATATCCTGTAATTATTTTCATGACTAAAAATTGTGTTGCTTTTAATTTTAAAAAATCTCTTATTGTTTTTATGTATATTTCATTTTTACTTTTTATGTTTATTCATTTACATGTGTTTTATTTTTCTTTTTAATACTAGTATTTTACACGTATCTTAATTTTTTAAAATTATAAATGGTATATTCTGTAATTTATTTTTGTTCTTCAATTTTTAATTACTAACGATATATTTTCAAATTTGTATTTATGCTTCAATTTTTATTATTATCGGTATGTTTTCCAATTTATATTTTTGTTTAATTTCTTTATTACTAATGTTATATTTTATAATGTGTATTTGTGGTTCAATTTTTATTATTATCGGTATGTTTTATAATTTATAATAATTATGTCTCATTTATTTACTATTAATGGCATATTTTCTAATTTATTTTTATGATCCAATTTTTATTATTATTACTTGCATGTTTTCTAATTTATATTTATATTGATTTTTTTTAATGTTATTATTATTCTTTGAATTTATTAAGCATCATTTAATGAAAAAAAAAACACATGAAAAAAATAAGGTCCTTCCTAAACACAGGAATTTCCTAGCTAGTCGGGACCTGAAACAAATAAACTCTGTACATTTTAAAACTGTGAAATACATAAATAAATAAATTAGATTGAGAAAAAGGGAAGTGAATTATTAACAAACTGGGATTAAATTGATTGGATATGATCAATTTGCAGAAATGATTACAAAACTTTTTAAGGCCTTTAAATTCTTTTGGAAGCCACCAGATCAGTATATCCGACAGGACCTATAACAGGGCCACAGAAAGTAGCGAGAAGCTCCATTCGGTAATCATAATCGGACTCGTCGCACATTATTCGTTCAGTGTGTATCAGTTAAATTTTAAAATTAAATGCTAATTTTTCAGAATACTGTTTTGAAATTTAACATACTTTTAAAAAATACAATTCATAACATTTCTTGTTTTAAATTTTAACAAAAAGGTTTCAAACTTTTTACCAAGCTCTTTCTTGTACTATTTTTAATATATTTATAAGTTTTAAACAATTATTTTTTTATACTTACGCACCCACGCACACGCATCCTCTCCTTCATTTATTCCCACACGCACATGTACCCTCTCCCTCATTCATTTACGCATACACACATTCACATACACATGAACACAAACGTCACACACATACAATTACGTAAACTCTTTTCTTATATATTATGTATCATTAGATTTTCAGTGTATTTTTTTAATTGGCTTTAGTATTGTTAATATTTTTCTGCTTATTTTGTTTATGTAATAGCTGTAAAAATCCCAAATAAAATAAAACAAATAAAAAAAGAGGGGGAAAGGGACAAGACCACAGAATGTGTTTAAAAGCCGACGAAAGGTCAAAAGCCCTGTAAACGCCTGGACCTCCGCATTCCCTTCTGTGAAATGTTCTCCATCTCTGTTGTAATATGTTAGATTAATTCAACGTTTACTTCTCGTTTACGTTCACACTACAGTATATGGCGTTGAGTTTGGATTTATGCTTAGGGTCAAGCTGCCGACAGTGGCTCAGGTGGGTTCAGTGGATTATTCATTATTATGAAAGCACTACAACTTAATCTTGCTCAAAGTAAGAAGGTCTCAAAGGGCAAACACATCACCACGAGCCAGCTGGTAGCTGTGTTAGTGCGTACACGTGGTGCGTCCATTTTTTTTTAATCTGAAAAATAAATTTAAAGGCCTATTTTTATATGGCATTGATTTTACTATAAACTACGTTAATTCTGGTTACACATAACAGTATCTGCTCGCGCCATTGGTGATCGTCAGATAAACGCTTGAAATGGTCTGGTTCGCGGAATGCGTTATATTTTTCTACTTTGCCACCGGAACCTAATACAATGAATGCAATTACCTACCTTGTACTGGGGTTCAAGCGCCTTATTGTTTGGAACTTCTGTCGCGGCAGTCAGAATCAGATCAGATCCTGTGGTCAAGAAGGAGGGCATTTGCGTGGTTTCTTGATTATTATATGCGATTACACGACACAGTGCCTTAAAGAAAGCACAATCCTCTTTTTTGGCGTGATAGGTATTTCGTTTCGTTTCGTGTTTCTGTACTTTTGCTTTATTATGTATTTATTTTTTGTTAACATGTTACTTTATATTTTATTATACAAAAATGAAGTATTGATTTTAAAAATAACATATTTGCGATCGCGGTGAGAATATCAAATGGCACATGCACACATGATCAGTTCAATTGTTATTATGAGGCCGGGACAATATTGGTATTGGTAGTGGAAAGGGAATGATGATGGTGAGAAGTATTTCTTGTGCCACCCACATATTCACTTAAGCCTAAATATAAAAATTTGGTAAGGTATCCAAAATAAAATACTTTTATTGGATTTAATTCTCCTTTTTTTAAAAAATAAATACATGAGTGCATAATGTGACGCGTTTCGTATTGTTAAGATATTATCACACTTTTATATTTATAGTTATATGTAAAAAAAAATAGTAGAATTAAATGCAATGAAAGGATTTTATTTCGGGTACCTTACCAAATTTTAAATGGAATTCTTCCAATTATCTGCATATACAATAAATTGAAAATTCTTAATACGTATTTATTTACTGTGTACTGGAATAAGCCACTATTTATTTGTAATCCACTGTACCTGACCTAGAGTACACAGTGGATCATTTTCCATTTTCTACAATAAAACCATTGTAACTCTTTAAATTGTCAGTAAATAAAAAAACTACAAAACAACAATATTTTGAGATTGCCCAAATTTTTGTAGACAAGGACAATTTTGTTAAGAATCAGATTCGGGAACGTACGCATGGCTGTTAAATTTCGCTTTTATTCATTTTCATAATAAATGGCTAATACACCCACTCAAATACGCTAGTTTTCCCCTGAGTTCTCGCAACAACTTTTATTCTGGCAACGGGCTTCCGCTGTAAAAGTTGCCATGAATAATCGAGTAAATTCGCCGTATAAATCTCTTATCCTTCGAGTATCGTTTTATTCTCTCTGTACTGTATTGGAAAATATATGCTACAGGGGTTAGGGGGTAGGTTACAGGGTACAGGGCGCAGGTAACCCGGCAGGGGGGTGTTTTATATTCGTTCACCTATTGCATGGCTAATCTATTGACAAAGAGTCAACGTGGAGCTTACCTGAGGTAACAGCTTTATAAAATACATTGTAAGTAAGTACTTTAAGCTTTCACCTCGGTAGATACTCGTAAAGACTATATTTTATTTCGATTTATTTTATTATATACACGGTTCATAGCTTTTTACAAGGTTAAATACAATGAAATTTTTGATTGATTTGGTGTTTATTTTGTAGAACTTCATATTTAAACTTATAATTAGAAATCAAACACTGATTTGAGTATACTGAACACTTTATTTTATTTTTACAAATATAAACATATGAAAATAAAAACTTCGTCACAATTGTTTCACCTTATTAGGGCATTTTCAAACGAATGTTCATTCATTTTACTAAGCTCTTTATTGTGCCATTTTTAATACAATTTACAAGTTTTAAACAATTATTTTTTTCATACTTACGCACCCACAAACACGCACCCTCTCCCACATGCATTCCCACACGCATATGTATCCTCTCCCTCATTCATTCACGCATACACACATTCACATACACATGAATACAAACGTCACACAAATACAATTACTAAACTTCTTTTCTTATATATTATGTGTCATTATATTTACAGTGGATTTTTTTTAATTGGCTTTAGCATTGTTAAAATTTTTCAAATTATTTTGTTTATGTAATAGCTGTAAAAATCCCAAATAAAATATAATAAAATAAAATAAATAAAATAATTACAGTGAAATTACTTGACGTTTATGCATACTTTTGTCCGGTTTGTAGAATGAAATGTGTGGGATGTAAGCAGTGTAGTCAACCCTACAGTTTTAACTGTAGATTTACAGTTTTTTTTTTAATCTTCTAAGTTTTCAGTTTTGACTTCTAAATCTACAGTTTTTTTTTAAATGCCAGCGACATCTATTTTACTTGCTATGTAGTTCGTTCACTAATTCGCTTCATCAAAATCTCAAAAAATTCAACAAAAGCATTTACGATTTCAATAACAAAAATGAAATGGAAAATTGAAGAAGATTTGCAAATTGAAAATCAGCTGATAGCTTTATATATATAACGAGCTAGATATTATCACATTCATTTTATAAACTTATTTTTACTTTCAAATAATTTTTTATTTTCACATTATATTTAGTGTTGTTTTTATTTATTTATTTATTTATTTATTAACATACACGGCATAATTGCCTTTTACAAATTTATAATATAAACATATAAGGTTTGATATTTTTTAAACTACATATTTGCACTCAAAACGAAGGAACAATAATCAAGCCTAAAAATTATATAACATAATATTAAAAAAAAAAAAAAAAGTTTAAATAAAACAAAAGTTTGAAATAAAAAGTATACGAGAACTTTAAAAATTAATATAAAAAGTAAATCAAATTTTAAACATAATAAGGTTTATAATAAAAATATATATAAAAAAAAAACAGAAAATCATATATGAAGTAACTACATTAAATATGATTACTGCTCATCTTTGAAAAAGTTTATAAGGTTTGTTCTATAAGAACAATACCCCACATTAAATATATCCGATATGTGGGAACAACTATTGCCGAGTTCATGAAGTCGGCTTAATACGGCATTACAATTATACACTGTGCGTGAGTTGTTACTGCAAAACGGTGGCACCCGCCTAGTTATCCTTCCAGGCACCCTGAAGTTGACGAGTGACAAAAGTTCTGGGCAATCCCATATAGAATACACAATTTTATACAAATTTAACAGGTCTATAATTTTTCTTCTATCGTTAAGTTTAAGCAAATTTAATGTTTTTAATAAAAAATCGTAATTTAAAAATTCATGACTAATTCCAAGTTTAAAATTTATGTATCTTAAGAATTTTTTTTGGACCCTTTCCAGAGAATTTTGATGATAATTGTAGTAAGGAGTCCAAATTGTCGAGTTGTACTCTAACTGACTTCTCACTAAAGAAGTATACATCAACTTCAAAGTGCCTATGTTTTTGAATTCATTAGTCACACGTAACACAAATCCCAACATTTTCAGAGATTTACTAGTTATGTTGTTAATGTGACTAATGAAGGATAATTTTTGGTCGAAAATGACGCCTAAGTCGCGCACCTCAGAAGTTGAGATTAATTGAGTATTTCCCATCAGATAATCGAATAATATGGGATTTTTTATTCTAAAAAATCTCATTACCTGGCATTTTTTAATATTCAATTGCAGTTTATTAGCAGAGCACCACTGAAACATGATGATTTAATGTTAAATCTAATTTCTTATTTGATGCGTTGACTCTCCAAATAAGAGACTAGCTCTTGTGCTTGGAGAGTGACTTACGCTATTTTCATTTTTTTATTTTGATGCGATATATTTATAATGGATGATTATTAAAAGTATGTCAATAAACAGTTTTGAAATAATTGAATTGAAATATCGTCCCACAATTTCCTTTTCAAATGAATATGAGAGAATTCCTTTAATTTTTTTGTATTATTTAACTTCACAAACATCAACAGGTGAAAGGATTGAAGGAATATAGATGTTCAAATATGGGTGGAATGCTGAATGTTTTACAGTGTGTACAGTGGCCACTTAAACCAGGCAATGACAGGTCATAAGCCCTGTAAATGCCTGACTTGTCCGAAATGTTCTTCTTCTTAAATATAATTGAAAAATTCACAACACACGTCCGTTCAGTAGGCGTCTGCCGGTAGAGTGACAAAAAGTTTCTAGTGAGCGTACTCCCATAGCAATGTACAGGCCGGGTGACAGTCACGTCACGTTAATGTCGCCAGCCGCTGGAACTTTTTGTCACCGTATTGTCATGTCGCCACAGTGAGCGCACTCTCATATATCTCCATAGCACTTGACACTGTGACAAAATTCACCGTGACTGTTTGTCGCAATCAGGGGCTCTTACAGGGGAGGTAGGTATATTATTTGCTATTTCACAGCAAGAAACATTTTTTTAAGCAATGTATTCATGACCCACGTCCAATTTTTTACCGCTACACAATTACCAAATAATGTTTGTATCTTTAATTAAAAATTAATGATTTTATTTATTGACATGTTACCACATAGACAGAGAACATCTCGTCGTGATCGTAGAACAATGATGGATGTGTGAAAAATGCGACACACTTTTATATTCGATCTTGAAAAGGCCGTACAAAAGGTTTTTTTAATTTTTCAATTTTTTAATTTTTACAAAAGAGAAATACTGAAGTGCTTATTATTTAAATTTTCAGACCATTTCCTAAAAGTTGTAAATAACTTGTGTTGGAAAAATGGAAATCGAGTTGTGTTAGAGTGGGATTTGAGCCTCGGATTTTTAGCTCTTGAATCCACAATACTACCACGAAACCACAACCCGATTCGAAAGCTTTATATTCCAGGTTTTAAAAGAAAATGTAAATCTAACCCAAATATCAAATTATATACTTTCGTATTCAAGTTGTGAAATAAAGTGTCAACAAAAAGTCCGTTGTTCTTCGGGCAAGACGATTTTCTAGAAAGAAATGTGGAAGTGAATACATTTACTGGGCTTATGACCTGTCATTGGCAGGTTTAAGAGGCCACTTTACTCACTGTAACATTCACCATATATCCTTTGCATGTTTGAACAACCAAATTTATTCAATTCTATTATCTATGGCATGGTTGCTCGGATTACAAAGGGGTAATTATTCCTATTTTGAAATAGAGCAATCTCTTAATCTGTCTTCATTGGAGAGACGTAGAACTGAGATGGACCTTATATGCATTTTCAAAATACTTAATGCTTTAAGTGATGTCCCATTTCTGTTGCAATCAATTTCTTTTCATGTTCCCAACCGTGTCGCCAGAAGTCAAAATCTGCTATTTACAAAATCTTCTAAGAGCAACTTTGGTTTTTATGCCCCCAATGTCCAGAATGTGTAGATTAGTCAATTCATCCCACGACTTGGATTTTTTTGGGATAGATCTTCCGGCTTTTCGTAGATCTCTTCGCGACTAAACAGTGTAGGATGAAGTTGGATTGGCATGGTTTAGCTCAAAGTTTTAGGTCTTTTGTTTTTTTTAATATATTGTATACAATTATTGTTTTGCCCTTGTTTGTCTTTGCTAAATAGTTTTATGTTCTTTTTGTTCAGTTTCTTGCAATTATGTTTCTTCGTGTAACTGTTGTAATTGGCTTAGGCCGTATATATAATAAATAAAAATCTGTTATTTTTTCTCCCTAAGGGGTGAAATCCGGTCTCTGTTTCCAAACGTTTGGATAAACTCGAAATATTGTTGATTTCATTTTATCATGTACGATTTTCTCTAACAACTGAAATTATACAAAAAAATAAGTAAAAAAGATAGTTCATACGTCCAGCTAAAGTTTTTTTTTTTTTGTGTTTATTAAGAATAACAACAGCAATATAGAAGAAAATATGTACAACGATAAAAGAAAAACAAAAAATCAAGCTAGTTAAGTTTTCTACATAAATACAATTATAAAAATCCAGTTCAGTTAGATATTAATAAAGATGTGCATGTGTGTGACGATGCGTGGGTAAGGAGGTGGAGTATGTTCTTTATAGGTTAATCAATAGTATTTCTCAAATATAATAACAGAAAATGTTACATTCTTGGTGAAAATATAAAATATTATACTAAAAAAGAAAAGAAGAGTGCTGTAAGAAAGCGAGGAAAAGGAAATAAGGGATGGAGAAGTGGGGGAGGAGAAGAGTAATTTTTATACAATTCGGAATAGGAAACATTTTTTTTTACAATGTTAAATTAATAAGGGTCCATGAAATACTGTCCAGTAAAAAAAATCTTTGGTAGCATAAAAAATATTTTTAAATTTTGAATTTTGAATTCCTGTGAAAATGATCAATTGCATTGACCACGTCCCTAATACGTCACGATTCGGGTAAATTTTGAAGTTTGTGGCCGTTTAAATTTAAATCGAACATCGTCACGAATCTCGACGTCACAATTATTAAGGCCTAACATGTTACATTTTTGTGCATTTTTGTGGTTTTTTTAATCCTTTTTATATATTTTTATTGGTATTCGTATTATGTGATATTTTCTTATCCGCTCATGATAAACAACACAAACAAATGAAATAGTACATAAATTAAGTATACTCAGATTAATACTTCATTTTGAAAGCAATTAAGAAAAAAAAAAAGAATGATGTAAACAAAAGTAACCATAGAGAGTTCAATTCAGTGCTCGTCAACTAAAAATAAGACACCCACTCAAAATACTTCCACTGTCTTTTTATTTCAATAAAATAGAATTGGTTTTAAAAATCATGTTTAGGCGCCTCTGTGCTAGCTTATGTAAATTCAATAAATAATACCATTTTATTTCGTGCATTTTTGTATCTTTTTTATGTGTCTGGACCGAATTTTCACAATATATATTCCAATAAGGCGTAATTTGATGGCGTTAGCAAATCGTATTTTATCATCTTCGGGTGTAAAAAATAAACAGATAAAAGTTATTATTTTCCCAGAAAATATCAGAAAATGCGGGGACGGATTTTCCATTCCAATTTGTGACATCATTCAATAATAATATGGTGAATTGGATTTTTGAATTTCCAAGTCAGTGCGTTTTGTCACCCTTGGGATAGACATTTCTGGAAGATGTACATGATTTGCAGCTTCTCCGACTAAAAAGGGTACATTTTAAGCGAAATTTTATCTTTTAATATCGCTTTTCCCTGATAGATCAATTTTTGGAAATATTGGGTTTCAGTGATATGAAAAACGAGGTGTCAAATTATTTCCATATACTTAACATATTACAACAAATATGAAAAACATTTTAGATAAGGAAATATGGAAGTCTAGGCAATTACAGGTCTTATAACGTTCAATTGGGTGGTTTAAGTGGCTACTTTACAAACAGTAATATTTACCATTCTGATCTATCATTCATGTTTGAACATCCATATTTTTTCAATGCTTCCAACTGTTGATTTTTGTGAAGTTAAAGACCTAAAACCTGTATAGACGCGAGTGAGATTCTTCCGACTGAATTATTTCACCTACATTCTTCTTGGACCAGTCAATTTAATGAGCAATATTTTGAGTTTGTCCAAATTTGTGAAGATGAAAACTTAATTCCACCCCCTAGGGAGTTATTAAGATTTACATATAACAACAGAAATGGAGAATATTTTAGAGAAAAAAATGTAAGTCTAGGCATTTACATAAGAGACAATATTTTTTTTAGGTGATTTTTCACAACAATTTCAATGTTGGGCCCCGATTACAATGGGAAGTTAACATTTATCTTCAATTTTATCTACAAAGATAAATTAAGTTATCGCTATGAAAATCAAAAAATGCATCCATTTTTTTCTTCTAAACATGTTTAGTAATTAATACGTTATCGACGAAGACACTTTAAATGTTCATGCAAATATACGCATTTCCGTAAATAAATATCGGTTTTTCTTTTTAGACAGTCGAAGATAACTCTGCTCCCATTGTAATCGAAGCCCTAGGTACGTATACTGATGGGAAGTTAAAATTTATCTTCTAGTTTATCCGAAAATAAAATTAAGTTTTCTGTATGAAAAAAAAAGAATGTTTAAATTTTTTTTCTTAACATGTTCAATTACCGGCTACCGATGAAGATGCTTTGAATTTTTATACAAATATACATACTTTCGTACATAAATATCTATATTAGTTTATACCGTATTTGTATGCACCTATGAAGATAGCCGTTCATAATCGGAGCCCTGGACTGACACCGATAGCGTTAGACTGATCACCTTAGCTTATGTGTAACGAAAATTCTATATTTACGCTGCGGCTAGAGTCTTAATGCAGTGCCCTATGCACTACTGGGTGCGGATAGGGAAATGATTGTCATGGTTTTTTTTATACCGTACATATGAAAGGGAATATTTTGACCGCCGGCGCCGGCAGATTTGACACGAAATTCAAAAAATTACATATTAAAAGTTATTTATATATTTTTATAATTGGAAATAATGAGGGTATATGTTTTAAAAATAACATAACGGAGATGTTCTCCGCTCAAAACATAAGATTAAGGTATGAGTCGAGGTTCATTTCCAACTGATCGCGTTTTTTTAATTGTCTGCACTCGCGTCCATATCAACTGATTCGACGGCCGTAACTTAATCTTCGGATATTGAACTGAGAACAAAAATCTTGCCTTGTCACCTTGGTCGAATTCTTGTTCGCGAAATATGCCTCAGCCGCGAAAGCCCAATGGGTTCCTGTGTATGGATCACGATTAATAAAACATTCGTAACACTCCGCTGCCTCTACTATTGCCAAAGACAGCGGGATTTAAAGTGTCAAATCTGCCGGCGGACACACTGTATATGTAACATAGACTGTTTACCGAGAAACAAAGTTTTTTTTTCTAATTTTATTTTATTTTTCCATCTTTCAAGCCATTTTAACAAAGCCTGCTTAAAGTATTTTTTCATTGGTGAAAATGAATTTATGTCTATGATACATTTCTTCTACTAAATATGCCAAACAGTAAAAAAAACTTTTTTCAACGCGATTGTCAAAAATATTTTGAATTATTTAGGTATGTAAGTTTTTAAGTTTTCAGGCTCATTTTAAAAGGGTACCAAGCTAAACGTGTATACGGCGAACAGTAAAAGTATGCGTTATGAACACGCTTTTAAATAATCATTTTTAAACCCTTTGAAAAAACATTTAAAAAATTCACTACGCATGGTCTTAGCAGTTCCAAGCTCTTTTCAGAAAGTAAATATTGTTTTGTATAAAACTCATTGGAAATGTTTAGAGCATATATACGGAGATATATGTATATATATTATATACGTGTGTGCGTGAATGGCTCGGAGTGTGCATTCAGTATTTTTATTTATTCTAGTTTATTACCAACAATAACCTTTATGGAAAACGCAAATGTCAACAATTATTATTTTCTCACTTGAATTTCTTATTTATTTATTTTTTGTCACATTTAATGTTTATATCTTTTGCATAATTTATGAAAACTTAATTGGTCTTTTTATGTAATTTTTTTTTTGTTTTAAATACTTATTTTGTATTAATGTATGTTTTCTAAATGAAATAAATAAAAAATAATAATTAAAAAAAAAAAATGTAAATGCATTTTGATACATTTTTCTAACCACTAATTTTGTATAAAAACAGAGTTGTTTTAATTATTTTATTATAATGAATAACCACAAAGTCATAGTGGTTAAAAACAAAGTTGTTTTATTTATTTAATTAAATTAACCTCCATTTGTCGTTTAGCACCCAGTACGTATAAACAAAAAGTAGGCAAATTTGTGAACATCCAAAGGCTTCCTGATTACTGAAAGCCGAATCAGCATTCCACAGCAAATTTCTCGTGAAAGACTTTTCTTAAATCCAATGTATTTCTTATTCGCTCCCTTCGTCCCTACGATTTCTTCTGTGCCGCTTTATTAGCATGCATTTACATACGTTAAATAAATTCACAGAGCACATACACAATTTACATCTAACCCCGCTTTTCTGGTACAAATGAGCCTTGATTAAAGTGAATAGGAGAGGACGAAAGTAAAGATCTTGTATCAAAACCGCTCGCTTCTCGTTATATGGTTCAGGCGATGTATTGTTTTGTCTAAATCAACCAAGTCACTGTCCTCTTTGCAGATGTAGATAATCCGAGTCCCTTCTTCTTCACTATTGTAACCTAAGAGCAATAATTCGCTCCCGCTTATACGGTGTGTTCATTAAACCCTGCCACATCCAAAACAACGATGATCAGTATGAGCAAGAAGATATATTGATTGAATTTTCTCCCTATACGGAAGAGGAAACCTAACATTTTGTATGATTTTTTCACAATTGATTTGACATGTGCCTCAAACTTATTGTCAAGTAGAACCCCGAGATCCCGCATCTCATTAACTTTAGTAAGTACTTGATAGTCAAGGCAATAATTATGGATGATTTTAAAGTTGTTCCTTGAAAAGGTGAGCACAGTCCATTTTTTAATATTCAATTTTAGTAAGTTTTGTTTACAATATAAATTTAATCTAATTTAAATTAATTTAAAGAATTAATATTTCAATACGAATACCCAATAATGAAATGTATATTATTCTATTAATATTAAATATTTCACCTCTTCTGATTTATGTTTTTTTCGTTAATTAATTTTCACATTTGTCACAACCCCAACGAATGAGATGGATTAGGAATGGATCCCACTAACCTGGTTCGTTCTTGATAGAATTGCGGTGGTCCGACTGGTCAATTGCGAGCGACTCCAACACTAAGACAGGCCCCCGATCTGGAGCTGAACGCTGGTGGTTGGTGGAAACAAAGTCTATGATGCGGCACACGTTCAACAAAATAAACGCGCGATTCACTACACGAGGTCTCAATGTGGCGGGTGATCAAAGGATACTGGCGTGGGAAGTGAACAGATGTTGTGGGTACAAGAGTTGTTGAGGTTGTGACAATAAACATTGTCAACAATGCACACCCACATAATTCCCAACCAGTTATTAACTATAACATTTATATTTGAAGCACTATCTTTGTGGTTATTCATTATAATAATATATTTTTGAAAAATTTATATAAAACAGCATTGTGTTTAACAACTGTGTGTTTGAATGTAATAATCCTTAAGGGTTAATAAATAAATTTCCAAATAAAAAAAAATAAAAAAAACTTTTTTATGTCTGCCGACTGGTTTCGAAGTTTCACAAGCTTCTTTAAGAAGAACAACGTGATAAAAAGACTTAACTTATTAGCTCCATATGTTCGATGTAATATTAAGTGATTACTTTTAAAATACAAAAGGATAGAATTCGTTGGTCAATTATACCTCGATAAAAAAGCTTGTATAGCTTTGAAAGTAGCGTGGCTCGTAACTCTGTTACTTTTAGTAGATTTTTTCACACGCTACTAAACTGTTCTTTAGTAACAGTTTTAAAAATAGTTTAATTTGTGTAATAGTAACTGTTACCGCTACTCCTTTTAAATAACCGAAACGCCCATCTCTAATTACCACGCCCTGTAATTCTTTTATAGGTCGTGTTATTTTGTTCTTCACGTCTGTACGGAGGGGATAAAGTTAATATACTCCAGAACGTTGCACTGGATTTGCATCGTGTTATTTTATATTGTGTTGTGTTAAATAGAAAATTCAAAATGGCTTCTTCGGTAGCCATTCTAGATTTCTGGTAAAATCATTCGGCTCGTGTGTGTCGTCGATCTATCGACATCGTACGCACAAATTTAACGTAGTTATGCAGAAAGCAGCTCGCCATAAAAAGTGAAACTGAAAAAATAGCAATTGTGTGAAAAGAGTGAATAATCAAATCAACGCAACAGTTGGAATGTTTCTTAATTTCACAAATAATAAATATTTTTTCTTAAAACAGCCAGATCTAATATTGGATGATACGTATGAGGTGATTCTTTATTAAAACATTTTTTTTATGACAATTTTTCAATTAATTAATTTTATCAAATTTAAATACTCAGGTATTTATCCAATTTAATTTATTAAAGAGAATAAGATTCTGTTAGCATAAATCTTACCATTTGTATCTTTCCGTAAACATTTT
Source organism: Micrasema longulum (assembly GCF_059751315.1). NCBI lineage: Eukaryota > Metazoa > Arthropoda > Insecta > Trichoptera > Brachycentridae > Micrasema > Micrasema longulum. The sequence goes on from NW_028277451.1 coordinate 22,924, forward strand.
TAGTGCTGTGGGTGTTTTCTGCAAATTGAGAAATGTCGTTTATGTGAGCAACACTATTTTCAGATGGTGATTTTTACGGTTTTTTGTGAAAGCGGCCTAGCTGTTTTCAGCAGAACATAGAATTGACCTTACTTCACCTGATAACACCAAAATCTCATTTTTTTCAAAATTGTGTTTATTTGACGGACTTATGCAGTCCATTTTAACGGTGGTAAATACAATATCTTATAATAGATACAGGCACTAATAAAATAAAATACAACTAAATGAAATTAAAGATAGGGCAAAAAAAAATACTACCTCAAGACAAGATCTGGTCCATCTTAGTGATTTTTTAAAACTATAAAGACTTACACCAAAAAAGTCCAGATCTTGTCTCGAGTTTACAATACGACACAATCGGGACATTGGTGCATGCAAGCCATAATGACTCGAATAACCGTGATACCTAAAACAAACCACTTTCGTCGCTAAGTTAAACTTTAAAGATTATCACCACCCGCTGACCGACTTTTTGTCGATGTGACTTTTTGTCACTGTCACGTTATGTCACTGTGGGTGCGCTCACTACTCACTACTGGTGACAAAATGTTCATTTGGCGATGGATTTCGAAGAGGTCTCAGTGATTTGCGCTCTTGAATTACGCAGAAGGAAAATTAAACGAAAGAAACACTACTGGGTCCATCCCATATTGTAATGAACGATTTTTAAAAGCGAAATTTTATTCCCTGTATTCTGAATTACGTCAGTATCCTCTCAAGTTTTAAAAATTATTTTCGTCAATAAACAGTTTTGAAATAATTGAATTGAAATCTCGTCCCGCAATTTCCTTTTCAAATGAATATGAGAGAATTCCTTTATTTTTTTTGTATACAATGCTGGCCTCTTCTCTATTACCCGTATGCAGAGACAAAACTTAAGGTGAGGAAAGTACATTCTAATTTCAAATGCAGAAAATAACCCGAAGGTGAAGACAATAGAATGTACTTTCCTCGCCTTAAGGTTTGTCTCTGCATACGGGTATATGTCTTCTATTAACAATTCGTTGTCGATATCATCTTCTTGCAGAGAAGCAGCCATCTTAAATCTCGCCCGCGTAAATAAAGGTTTCAGCTCTTTACAGTGTGTAAAGTGGTCACTTAAACCAGCCAATGACAGAGCATAAGCCATGTAAATGCCTAGACTTCTATATTATCTTATCTCAAATGTTCTCATATGTATCTCCATAGCACTGGACACTGTTACAAAAAGTCACTGTGAATTTTTGTCACAATCAGCTCTCTTAGAAAACCTGGAGTAAATTTCACGGACGCATTATGCTTGAAAGGGTTAGGTATGGTATTTTTACATTTTTTTTTTTTTTAATTTTTCGACATCACATATCGAGGCTTTACTGACAGAATGCATTAAGTCAATAACAAGTTCTGAGATAATCACATTTAAGGCTTTTTTATTATGTCAAATATTTTTTTATTTTTTTAAGCTTTAAGGAAGTAATCTTTATTCCGGGCATAGCATTGAAATCAACATCTTGCAACTATATTAAAAAATATGTATATATATATATATGTAAATACTGTTGACTTAATGCATTCTGTCAGTATAGCCTCGCTATGTTCGATGACCTTGAGTTTCAAAGCAGCTTATGGTTAAAAAAAATACATGAAAAACCTTCCACAAATTTACCACCGAACCAATTAATGGAAGTATTTTGTGTTGAAAGAGGCTATATTGTAGGAAAAGGTTTAGTGAAAGCGGCTTATCGCGATATACGAGTACATAAAGCTTCTCCATAAATTCTAATCCGATGTCACTGGACTTACAGAGTTGGATTTGGGATACATTTCAATGCTTTTTCCGAAAACTTATTGTAGATTACTTTAATGACAGATCATAAGCCCTGTAGATGCCTAGACTTCTATATTACCTTCCCTAAAATGTTCTTCATATTCACAGCTCCCCGGGGAGTTGAATCCAGTCCTTGTCTACAAAAATTTTGAGAAACTCAAAATATTGTTGATAAATCCACCTGGTTCATGAAGAAGTATAGAAATTGAAAAAATAACATTTACAGGCGTTGCCTAGTATAATGGTGAAATAATTCAATGAGATGAATCTCACCCGCACAAATAAAGGTTTTAGCCTCTTAACTTCACAAACATCGACAGATGAAAGAATTGAAGGAATATAGATGTTCAAATATGGGCAGAATGGTGAATGTTACACAGTATGTAAAGTGGCCACTTAAACCAGTCAATGACAGGTCATAAGCCCTGTAGATGCCTAGACTTATATATTACCTTCTCTAAAATGTTCTTCATCTCTGTTGTAATATGTTAAAACAGGTTTGTTTTAAACAGAAAAAAATATGTTTCGTTAAAGTGAAAAATGACAATCCAAAAAATAAATATAATACTCGTATGTATTCACAAAAATATACAAAAAGTAGAAAAAAAAGTAAATAGAAAGCCAAATACAAATTAAAATATATATTATTGGTACAAAACTACAGCCTAACAAATGTAAGATACCTACCGTTCACCATCTTTAAAATAATTAAATAGAGTTTATTTATGTAAACTATACTTTATGTTTAAAATATCGGCAACGTCAAATAATTATTGGTGAATTTATTATTATTGATAACTTATATAGCGCTGTAAAAACAGTAAAAAGTCATATAATCCCTCAAGCTCGCCTTATAAAGTGATTGATAAATATTGATTTCAATTTGTATTATGTATTATATCAGTATCTGAGATTCTAATTAATCCAGGTCCTAAAAGCCGATGAACTAAGGCCCAAGGGGCCGATAAACTGAGTAAGATGTAACAAAAAAGTCCCACCTGAACACAGGAAATTCCGAACTTGTCGGGACCTCAAACTTACTGTTTCAGGTCTCTGTATATTACAAAAACAGTGAAATAAATATTTCTGCTAAAAAAGTGCCAAAATTCTGATTCAGCTCTGAATGCCTTTAATGAAACAGACCCTTTTAAGTATATATCTATGGCAGAAATCTTAAAATGGTTCCAAAAATATACCAAAATCGTACCAAAATGTGAAATAAGACAGAATATGCGTGCAATGTACATATCTGAATCTGGAACAAATTATCTACAGACCAATATGAATATAGGTAATCCATATATTTATAAAGACCATGTTCGGATGTGTGTCCTCGATGGACTGAATAACTACTGGACCGATTTACGTGTGCTTTTCAGCGAAATGTAGATCTATGCCGCGAGCATATTTATAGCTATTAAAATCTTCAATTTATTAAGTAGAAAAAAGTTAGGAGCGTAAATGTTTTTTTTAATCCATCATCAGGGTTGCATTCGACGAAAATGTATTCAATGAAATAATGGGAAGATTTTATTGTTTAGAGTATAAAAAAAGTTTGTTTTTGAATGTTTACAAACAACATTCGTTTTTTATGGATGCTAATCAGGTTATTTCCTTAAATTCCTTATAATTTCTACCGATTAATTTATTTTTACTGGATATTAGATAATATTAAAACTATATCAACTGACATTCGATACATTTTTGAAAATTGCATTCCTAAATACAGTGCACCCCTGTTCGTAAGAAGAGCAGTTTCATCTGCTGTCTTCGGATGCACGGTATACAAATATAACTATTTTGGAAAGCGCATGCAGGAAAGTGTCGGGAGGCATCTGCAAGACAGTGACAGGAAAACAATGTTTAAATACTTATTAATTAAAAGCCTCTGTCCTCTTATTTATCTCAACCGAAACACAAAAATAATCATGTAAACGTACATATCTAATTTGGACTAAATACAATGATTTTTTTAATTTTTTAAAATAATAAATTTCATAAAAGGTACTGTTAAGTAAATAACAGCATTTATCGATACTATTCCTAGCCGATTACCTTTCGTACCCATCCTTCCTTTGACCCATCCTTATGATACCTACCTAACATCAAGATAGAAGGTATTCAAAATTAGAAGATTCGGATTTAGAACAAAAACCAAACAACATTTTTGGACTTGACAAAAAAATCGGATAAAAAGTGGTTGGAATCGTCGCGCGTCGTGGAAAACATTGTTATATTTTAAAGTTCATTTTGTGATCCAGTGCCAGAAATTGAAGAACATTCAGATTATATTAAAGGTAGGTATTCATTCCATGTTCCTATCCTTTCTCAAATATTTCCCAAAAACAAAACTGAATGAAATTCGATTTTCATTTACAGTCCGCCTTTTCGTTAATAGGTACATGTTTCTTTAAAATTCCATACATATCTTCTTTTACACATCTAGTAAATGTTATCACTGTAACTCTCCAAAAAAAAGAGACTAACTCTTGTGCTTAGAGAGTGACTTACACTGTTGGATATATAAAGACAAAAATATATAAAGGATAAATAAAGAAAAAACAAAAACATAAAACATAAAACAATAAGAGATTCATACTAATTGAAATTCAATGTAGTTTTTACACGTGTTAAAAAAAATATTTAGATTAACTTTAAATTTATTTATTGATATTTTATATTTAATAGTTTTTAGTTCATTGGGAAGATTTTTTTTTTTTTTTTTTACACCTTTGAATACAAAGCTATTTTGACCATGACTTGTGTGGAATTTAGGAATTTTAATATTATGTTGGTGTCTGTCAAATTCTTTTTTTTTCTTTTTTATAAATCTGTATAATACAATTTATTTTACAAAGAGTATCTACTGTATGAACCTTAAATATTTTATAAAGACTTTCTGTATTGAATGTTGAGGGTTTCTTTAAAAGTACTTTAATAATTAATCTTTGTACTATTTTAAGAGGGTTTAATATATTGACATATGCACCACCCCACCCTACAATACCATATTGTAACAAAGATTGTGATTCGACATTTAATATATATATATATATACATAAACATGTATGTACTCAAATCTAGCAACAGCAAAGCATTGCCGGGTTCAGCTCGTTTAAAATAAAATCACAAATTAAGGCGAATTGCAGAGAGCTATAAATACCATTTAAAATTTTCACCACCACACCCGAGGTCCTCGGTAGTATAGTGGTCAGTATCCCCGCCTGTCACGCGGGAGACCGGGGTTCGATTCCCCGCCGGGGAGGATTTATTTTTATTCAATCAAATTTTTATGCCATAAAGTTATATTAAAGCCGAACAAAACACCAACAGAAATCAATTAATTTAAAAGATACTAAACATTTCAGTCATATTTAAAAACATTCTAATTACATTCAGTCATCAATAAATAATTAATTTTAGTCGATTTTATCAGTAAAATCACATATTGAATTCCCTAGGTAGGTACTTTACGTATTTATATTAAGTATAAAAGTTACTTTGCATCCAGATGGATGAAGAATACAGTTATTTGTGTGAACTAGAGCCATGGACGAGTGTTTTCGACTCGACGGCAGCTCTCAGGTAAAAATCATGACTAAGAAAATAGAATCTAGATATTACGCGTCGTTGTAAGATGGTTGACGCGTTCGCGTACTATTCTTGAGGGCCTGGGTTCGATTCCAGGTAAGGTGTTGCAAAAACCCTTTAAAAAATCCCAAATTTATCTGCCGTTTTCGGACGTACGGTATGAATTATGATACTTTTTATACTTTTTTACTCGACAATGCTCATTTTTCGGAACATCATTTCAAAAGGTCGTTCTATGAAGCATCATCTCTATTTCATTATACCTCAGTGACCGACACAGAAATTTCATCACGATTTTTTTTTTTACTTTTTTTCAATTTCATCTTTCTAAAAAAAACATCCTAATCGGTTGAGTTTAGGGGTGCGGAAAACGGGACAGCGAAATGTCGATTTTTTACATTTTCATTAGGCATAATCAGTCCGAAGTGCAGATTTTTTTTTCGAACAGTATTGGGGAGGCATTTGCGAGGGACAGACCGAAAAACAATATTCAGATACTGTTTGTTCAGCTTTTAGATTTTCTTTACTGATAAACAGACTTCATGAACTCGGCAATAGTTATTCCCACGTATCTGATATATTTATTGTACGGTATTGTTCCCATAGAACAAACCTTTTGAAATTTTTCAAAGATGGTGGATGGTAATAATATTGATTTATTCATGCATTTCATAATATATACAGTTTTTTGTTTACTTTGCCCAGCTGTATTAAACAGTACTTATTATTTTCTTGTTATATTACTTTAAAATATTTTATTATTTAATTTTGTTTTTTACATTTTTTCTTGAATTGTTTAAACTTTCTACTGAATATGCAGTTTAATTTTTAGGTTTAATTTTTTTTATAAATCTTGGGTATAAGGAAATTTGTTTAAAAAAAAAAAAAAGATTTAGCCAAATATGTTAGTATTATTAAAGTATATTATTATAAATTATTATTACAGTATTATTAAAGGCATTATACTTTTCTGGCCCCTAAGCCATACAACTTTTTAAGCAAGGACATATTGGTGAACAAAATGAAAAACAATATTTTCAAAGCTCGAGCTTGTTTCGGAAGAAACTTAAAACCCACTTGTTCTCTAAATCATTTGAATAAATTCTTAGCATGTGGTGACAAAGTACATTATTTTTCTTAAATTAAAAATTAAATTTATATCTTCATATAATCACTTTGTAAAGCGCCCTTGAGGTATTATATTACGAAAATGGCGTTATATTAGTTATCCATTATTATTATTATTATTCTTAAATCGGGTTGTGGTCCTGTGGCTAGTGTCTCGGACTCACGGACCAAAGGTCCGTGGTTCGAATCCCACTCTACCCCAACTCAATTCCATTTTCTAATAGTGAGTTATTTACAACTCGTTGAAAATGGCCCTCAAAATTAAATATTTGGGTAAATCATAAGAACGCAAATATTTCATTTTTCTAAAAAAAAAATATACATATTTATAGTTAATATATACATTATGTTGAAATGGACGGTTTACTGGAAATATTTACTCTATAAATGTTTTTTTTTATATTTTGTAATCTATTTACTCAAATAAATCTCATGAAAATAATATTTCATCAAAAGCTCTCGATTTACTTTGACAGCAAACTAAACCATCGATCATATGAACTAATAGGATTATAAATAATCCAACATTTTGGTGTTGTATGCAAAACAGTAATACCCACATCCCACATCAAAATATGTAAATCTGCACCTATTGTTTTAAAAAGTGTGTGTACATTATTTGCGCCAGTAAACCTATAAAATGCAATAGAGAATTTGAAAAATAACGATCAAATTGTGTTAAATGTTGTCGAAAAAAATATATTAGGCAAGTTTGTGTTAAAACTGTTTACGATAGGTACACAAATGTCAAAATCCGTTCAGTAGTCGTTGTGAGGCAGAGGCACGCAAACAAGTGCCTTGGGAATGTTGGTGGATGCAAAAGAAATGAAGACCGAAAAAGACACGGCATGGCCAAACCAAAAAAACAATTGAAAACAAACATGTCAAAAGCTAGAATAATCAGCAAGCGAGCATGAGAAGATGTATGAATGTAGAGGAAGCGAAGTCTGTCCGTAAAGACAGAGTAAATGGCGTTCTACTATAAGAATTAAACTGTATTTAATTACGAAAAACCGACATTTTGTTTTTAATTAGGTTTTGAAAATAGTAGGTACTTACTAACATACTCATTTCATTTCATAATTCTCGGAGGTGCATAGGGCACTGCATTAACACTCCGACTGCAGCGTACCTGGAACATTTGTGTTACTCTCTTTTGCTTCAGATGACAGTCCAGGAACAATGAAATATTATTGCAGCGGTGAATTTGTGAACGTTTAAATTAAATATTTAAATAAATAATCGAGTCGGAAGCCGTCGATTAGAAAACACTCGTCCAGGGTTCCGAGTTTATTTCACGCACACGACAATTTTGTCTGCACTGAAATAGAATATATATTTATTTAGAAATTTATTGCAACAGAGAGGGAAAACATTTTTGAGAAGGCAATATGGAGCTTTAGGCATTTTCAGGGCTTATGTTGTAACACAGAGGTGCTAGCCTTTCTTACGAACGTACATGCTCATAGAATCATCTGCATAGTATGGATTGCTGGCTGGGCAGGCCTCAAACATATAGAGTCTTCCCTCCCAACCATAACCCATAAATACAATATTGGTCCCAGACGATTGTAACGTTGTCTTCTAGCGGACTATATAGAATATATATATTCCAGAAATTCTAGAAAAGAGGGACTATAAGTAAATAAATGCTTAACAGTGTTTTAAGTATGTCCAAATGCTTGCAGACTGGGAGTTATTCACATTTAAATTTGTTGCGACAGACGGGGAAAACATTTTGAGAAGGGAATATGGAAGTCTAGGCACATACAGGGCTAATGTCTTGTCATTGACTGGTTTAAGAGGCCACTTTAAACACTGTAACATTCACCATTTTGCCTATGTTTGAACATCCACATTTCCACAACTCTTCCATCTGTTGACTTTTGTGAAGTAAAAGAGCTGAAACCTTTATCATGCGGGTGAGATTCATCCGGCCGAACCATTTCACCTACTAAAGTCAACAGGTAGAAGAGTTGCGGAAACGTGGATGTTCAAACATAGGCAGAATGGTGAATGTTACGCAGTGTGTAAAGTGGCTACTTAAACCAGCCAATGACAGGTCATAAACCCTGTAAATGCCTAGACTTCCAAATTCTCTTCTCGAAAATGTTTTCCCTCTCTGTTGCAACAAATTTGAATAAATGTTCACCCAATCTCAGTAAGAGGAGATTCTAAGGGGGAACATGAAATAAATATGCGCGGAAACATTGCAACTATGCGAGACAAATAAATGGATAATTACCGCACTGTACCTACACGATTAATTAAATTCATTACGGCCTGTCGTAAAGGTTTTACTTCACAAAAATCAACAGAGGAAGAATTGAAGAAATGAGGAGCAATACGTCAAATCGTATTTTGTCCACATTAGTCCTTTCCTTTTAAAATGAATATTTTATTATTTAGGTTATATTAAACAAAATGTACATATATATAGGTGCACAATACTAGAAAAAGCGTAGAAAAAATATCGAGTTTTAGAAAAAGATGAACATGCAGTTTTGTATTTCTTCGTAAATACTTTGTATCTTTTAGTTTTCTTATGTTGGCTTTAATTTTAACTAAATGTACATACTTATTATTCTTTAATCTTAATGGACTCCCGAGGTGGTGAAATCCAGTCTTTTGTCTACAAACATTTGGACAAACTTAAATATTGTAATAAACAATAAAACCAAATGGTCTAAGAAGTTTGAAAATTGAAAAATTAATTTCAGGCGTTGCCTAGTTTGTGAAATAATTCAGTCAGATGAATCTCTTCGCAACAATAAAGGTTTTAGCTCTTTAACTTCACTTAAATCAACAAATGGAAGAATTGAAGAAATATGGATGTTCAAACATAGGCAAAATGGTGAATGTTACACAGTGTGTAAAGTGGCCACTTAAACCAGCCAATGACAGGTCACAAGCCTTGTAAATGCCTAGACTTCCATATTCCTTATTTAAGGTATTCTCCATCCCTGTTGTAATTTGTTTATCTTAATGACTCCCGAGGGGGTGAAATCCAGTCTTTTGTCCACAAACATTTGAACAAACTTAAATATTGTACATACTTATGTTTCACTGCTGCACTTAAATGTATTTCCAATAAATATAAAAGCCCATAGGGCGTGTAAATTAATAAATACATTACATGTCCTGCAGCTATTTGTAGCGCTCTGGCGCATAGGCTGTTAAAAATCTAGACCCCATTTACAGTTAAAGTTTTATTTACATATGTAAGTATGTTAAGTATTTAAATCCCAAAGTTTTTATTTAGAATAATGTATAAAACAACTGTGTAATACGAGTATGTATAGATATATTGTTATTATATTATTTCATAATTTTGTAATAGAACACTGTTATGTTAAATGTATTTATGTTTATGTTTATAAAAGGCATTTTTGCCGTGTACACACTAATAAATAAATAAATAAATAATATAATATGATAGCTAGCATCACAAAAAGTCTCGCAGCTATAAAGCGCATCGACAAATGGAATTATTGCTATATAAAAATGATTTTAAAAAGGTTTCTACAAAAAAATACATCGAACAAAGAACTAGTAAGTTTGGCAAGTTTAGTGAACATGCAACAGAACAAAAAGATAACTTGTAAACGTTAAAATTTTCTTCTTAAATTGCCTGTAGAATAAAATATAGGGGCAGGTTATTAGAAAATAAATAATTGTTATAAATAAAATAAATGTTTCGGCGGTTCAATCAAATCTCGCTTAGCTTTGTAATTAAAAAGGTTGGATCCTAGCTTAGTGCTCCAGTGGGCTATTCTGAATAGGGAGACAGAGTCCTCAAACCCTCAACCAGTGTACCGGGTACGGGTACCTGGGACCAGGTTGAAGCCCACCCGCTTGCAGAACCTAATCGGTCACGTAGTGAGGTTTTACCTTCTATTTCTCTTTTTCTATCTTTTCTTCGCCAACCGCGTGAACCAGTAATCCTTTGAGGACGGAAAAGGGTCGGTCTACACAGAGGCATAATAAAATATCCCATGAATGAACAATATTTTGAGTTTGTCCAAATTTTTGTAGACAAGGACTGGATTCCACTCTCAGGGGAGCTGTTAACATTAACATATTACAGCAGAGATGAAGAACATTTTAGAGAAGGTAATATAGAAGTCTAGGCATCTACAGAGCTTATGACCTGCCATTGGCTGGTTAAGGTAGCCACTTTTCACACCGTGTAACATCCATTCTGCCCATATATGAACATCTATATTCCTTTTATTATTTCATCTGCTGAAGTTTGTGAAGTTAATGAACTGAAACTTCATTTATGCGGGTGAGATTCATCTAATTGAATTATTTCACCAACATATTAGGCAAAGCCTGAAATTTTTTATTTTTTTCAATTTCTATACTTCTTGATGGACCAGGTGGATTTATTAACAATGAAAAGAGAATGGTGAATGTTACACAGTGTGTGAAGTGGCCACTTCAACCAGCCAATGACAGGTCATAAGCCTTGTAGATGCCTAGACTTCTATATTACCTTTTCTAGAATGTTCTTCATCTCTGTTGTAATATGTTAATCTAATGAATTGTCTAAATCGTGATTCTGGTTAACGCGTTTGGCTACCACGCATGAACTAAAATACTATACTGTCCGCCTCGTGGTGTAATGGTCAGCGCGTTTACATACCATGCAAGTTATATAAACGCAAAAGCGTTATATTTTATGATTTTATATTACATGTACTTGTATAACACAGTATTAAAATAAATATAACCAACTTACATATTACGTAGTTGTGCAGAAAGCAGCCAGTACACAATTTTGAAAAAATGAAATATTGGTGTTATCGAATTTAGGAAGGCCAATTCTATGTTCTGCTTAAAACGGCTGTTAGGCCTGGCTAGGCTGCTATCATACTTCAAGTGTAATAATCATCTTCTGAAAAATTAATAACGGCAAAATGTCGTCTCATACATTCAAAATCATTAAATCGGGTAATAAACGTGATTAAATATTTTTTTGTAACATAAAAAACCGAACGCATACATTATTTATCATTTGCAAAAGTAAAAAACATTTCAACTCTTATGTAGATTTGATTCACACTTTTCACAAAAGTGATATTATCACAGTTTTTATTTTCTATGGCTGGCTGCTTTTTCTATAACTACGTTCAATTAATCAATAATTATTCTACATTACACATTATCTTTTCGGCCTTGTGGTGTAGTGGTCAACGCGTTTACCAATCATGTCAGAGGCCTCGGGTCCGATTCCCGACATGGTTGACATGAAACATTATTTGAAGAGGTGTTTTTACACTAGAACATTTTCATAATACTGACATCAGAAGCGTGACACTGTTTTTTTTTTTTTTTTTAATTTGAAAATTTATTTATAAACCCTTACGGATTATTACATTCATTTTACAAAAATAATTTAAACATTTTTCATTCATACTCTGTTGTTCAAAAGAATATTTTTTACATCTTTTGAAAAGTTTGTCCGAGTCTTTTGTTAAGTTTTGTCTGGTAGTTTATTGTATAATTTCAGTCCCTGGTTCATTAGTCTTGATTGTCCTTGTCTTGTTTTAGAAAGTTGGATATGGTATTTGTCTGATATTCTCGTATTATGTCCATGTTGACTACAATTTTTTACAAGTTTTAGTTCTTCGTCTACAATTACATTAGTGGCTAATTTATGGATAAATTTTAATGATTCTAGTTGAAAGAGTTCAGTTATATTTAATTGCTTAGTTTGTTTAAAAAGTTCTCTAGTTGCAGTTAAATAGGGAAGGTCATATACTAACTTTAATATTTTATTTTGTTGTCTTTGTAGTCTGTTTATGTCATTTTGATATCCTGCTCCCCATAATAGTTGCGTATAACATATTTTAGTTTTTACATCTTATCCTCATGTAACAAAAATTATCAAGAACGCTGCGGTTTGTGTACTAATGCAGTGCCCGATGCACCATGGGGTGCGGAAATGGAATGATGATGATGGTGATATTACTTATCCCTCATCTACTAAAAACATTTTGATTGAAAAAAAAAACGCTTACAGCTTCCGCGAGACTCTCTAACAACTCATAAAACTATTTTAAACCTTTATAACTTTATAGAAAAGTTCGTTTTGAGTTCCAGGTTCCAATCAGCAAACCTTAGGAAGCCTGAAATAACCTCCACTTCTCGTTCCATACTTGTGAAAATCCTTACTATATAAACAGTGACCTATCCACCATTAGGTGCAAAAAGGTGATGATAATAGTTAATATTTTCTTAACAATGTTTTGAGTCCCTATGTCAAAATGTTTGCAGACAGGCTGGATCTCCCCCCTAGGGATCTAAATTTGCTGCAACAGAGAGGGAAAACATTTATCAGAAGGCAATATGGATGTCTAAGCATTTCATTTACAGGGCTTATGACCTGTCATTGGTTGGTTTGAGTGGCCACTTTACACATCGTGTAAAGGCCACGTGCCAGGCAACACCTGAAAGCAATTTTCCAAATTATATACTTCTTCTTATATCATATGTTTTCCTTCTCAGTTGCAACAAATTTAGATTTAAAATTTTCTTACGTATTTTAGATTATTTGTCCAAACAAAACCGCAAGTATGGACGGGGCTTAACCTTCCCGCCCTTCTTTTTTCTCCTAGCCAGAAAACGTGTGTCGTGTCACCCATGACAATTGGCTGATCCAACACTTCACTTGAAACTTCCCTCCAAGTGAAGTAAGAACACTTGGACAACAAAAAGAGACGTGAGGAGACGAGAAGCGGGCGAGACTTGAAGGACCAACCATCCCCATAACTTGCAACACACAATGATGCACACTCGACAGACAATAAGAGATAGCTCTGAAGGAAAAAATAAATAATCGAACTGTCAAATAATATTTATTTTTTTAAATATTGATGTTTTTTTTTATATTTCTTGATAAAACTCCATAGTTGATGATTTTGATATAATTATAAATTTACTTATCAATGAAACTTCTTGGTTTAGTTTTACTTCTTATTATTTTGACCAACGAGCGCTTTCGCCTAAGTAGGCATCTTCAAGACTGGTTAATTGTTTACAACATTTACAGTTTTTATACTATTCTTAACATATTTTGGAAATAAGATCAAATAAGTATTTTAACAGGACAATTTGAGTTTTACTGTTCTTGGCTCTATGATTACTTTCAGGTCAAAATTCCAAAAAAGGGAATCAAGTGGAGATAAGTCTGCCTCGTAGTGTAGTGGTTGGGATAATTACCTACTATGTTTGCGGTCACTGGTTCGTTTATTGGCCAGGTCAAAATATGTGTTTAAAAGTTATACATATTTTATTCCAAACATCGTGTGGTAAAATTATTGCGGACTGGATCCAGAGGTCCGAGGTTTGAAACCCACTCTACCCCGACACGATTGCCATTTTCTTATATAGAGTTACTTACAACTCGTTGAAAATGGCCCTAAAATGAGGAACTTTAGCCATATAAATGTTTTCTTGCGCGCAGTAAAAATTGGAGCATTAAACTGAAGGGATTTGTTTTTAAATGTACTAAAAAATATATATATAAATATTTTGATAAAATCGAACAACTTTGAACGACGTCATTAGATCACATGAATCAACCCATGATAAGAGAGTTATGGAAGATTTCCGGTTTGCTTTCCGTCCACGGACCAATGTGCAGAACTGATCGAGAATAAGCGGAAAAGAACCTCTGACGTCACAATAATGTTTTGCCTTAGTTTAGTTAGTTTTTAAATTTTCTTCAATGTAGGTATAATTTACACGCTTATTAATAGTCAATATGTATATGAAAAAACAGAACAACACAAAGAGATAGTAGACAAATACACATTCTAAAAATAATCAAACAAATTAACACAAATAAAATAATATGTCAGTTCTATATACTGCTATCTTCCATGTACTTATTTAGTCTATAATAGACTTTTTTTAGAAGCACGCCTTTTGTGAAAATTTTGAGTCTATTAACAAATAAAAAAAAATCAATAACTACTGAAATTCCTCCTTAAAATATTTAGGTAAATTATAAAAACGCTAAGATTTTTATTACTAAACAAAAAAATAATAATATTGTCGACGTCCGTGACTTATGTTAGGCTGAGACAAGCATTATTGACAAAGAGAGAAATGAGTGCAGCGTTGGTGTGGACATGTAGAGCGAATGGACAGTGAAAGAGCGACTAAAAGAATCGCCCTTGAAGTATTATATTACGAAAATGGCGCTATATAAGTTATCCATAAATATTATTATTATAATACGAATATTGATGGATGCAGAAAACGAGTAAGACAGAGAGAGACATGATTTAACCAAATTCAATAAATACTCGAAGATGGACATATCAAAACTCGGAATAATCGGCGTGCATGTATGAGAAAATGTCTAGATGATCGAGATACGACGTTGGTGTGCATACCTGGTGGGAGGTATGATGTCTTTTTAACTGTTTTAAGGTTAGGTTAGTTGGGTATGCCTACCTGGAAATATTTATCTAAAAAAAACATTGAATTTGTCAAAAAACTATTTCTTCCAGGGGACACCCGGGTTTGAACCGGGGACCTCTCGATCTGCAGTCGAATGCTCTACCACTGAGCTATATCCCCGTACGAACAATGGAACAAAAAACAAATTTAAAGTAACATTCATATTATCACGCCTACACTTCAAATCATTATGCGGCGATAAAAATTAAGGCCAAAACATAATCCAAGTATGTACTATGTAGTGCTCAGCTGAGTCATCATTAATGAAAAATAAATATTTACATCACTTCATTAATTTTTAGATCTAGCACGTTTTTTCACATTGACTATTATTATGAACATCAAAATATTTATTCACTTGTTATCATTAATTAAAAAAACAAGAGATTAAATACAATTAAAATATCTAATAAAATTTAACCAACAACAAGAGATAACAATGGGAAAAACAGACTCTCAAAACTCATTGTACAATACAATGGTTCAAAATGGTGTAATTCGTTCGAAATATTGATTTTATTAATTTACGTGTATGCATATTTTATTCATTGTATCTGCACTTGTGTAGCTTCCAAAAATAATTTCAACGCTTTTAAAAAGTTTTTCAATAATTTCGGCAAATTGATCATGTCCAATCGATTTCATTCCAGTCGGTGAAAAAAATCACTTCCCTCTTTTCTCAATCCAATGAAGTGCATATTATGTACTTCTGGATTACTTTCTTTCAGAGCTAAGATGCTAAGGCTACCAGATTATAGAGAGCTCCTTCGGGCAGCTTTTCTCGTTCGGCGACGAGCAACTTTTCCGTGTATGTAAGCACCGCCAAGGAGACGTCCTCAGATGCGGTGTGCGGCATGTGGTGGACATGCTGTACTTGCGTAGAAATACGCATTTTAGCGCCTGTTTTCAATTTAAGACTAATATCGAATTTATAATCACACATTCCTATTTATTTTTTGACAGAAATTAAAAAAAAAACGTTATTCATTTTATTGGTTGGTCAAAGTTGGTACTAGAGTCCTCTTGTACAGAAGGAATTCACAATATGAATACTGGCAAGCAGCTGGTGGACGGGCGACACGAAATGCCTAGATAAAATGTGCATATTCTTCCGATGCGCGACGTTTAATAACTTGTCCGAGCTGACGTTGCATCGGATTACGCATTGCGGGCCAAAGCGGTGTTCGGCTTTGCCAACTTCACGGCTTGATGGTGATGCCCTCCACAGTAAGAAAACGCCTTGATCATAACCACGAGGCCGACAAAATTGTTCAAATAAAATTTTACAAAAGGACAAATAAATAAACATTTGGGAAAGCATTGTAAGAAATACATAGTTAGGTACACTTCCCTTTAGGAATAAGTTTTATTATTGAGTGATCATTATTTTTCTTAAACCTGCAAATGCCTAGCCTGTATATCCACATCTCTATCATCATCTCTGTTAAAACACTGACCAATTTTAATCATTTTGATCTATTTTAGGGTACTTTCAAATGAACAATCGTTAGAAATACCAAAATTTCCATGATTTCATCATCGCAATACACTTTTTCAAAAGTAATTAAATATCTTCCGTAATGATACTCGTCTATTTTAAATTGGCCAGTTAAATTGGATAATGAAGTTACGGTCCAATCGGAATGGGATTAAGAACTCCATAAAAACATTTAGGGGTATTGAACAAAATCCCAAATATAATCCCGCTAATCAATTGGAGCCAGCCGTTTCCAAATCAAACCTTTCGAGAACAATACCTACGTGTCTCATTCTATGGGATTATAAGAGTATAAAAATATGTGATACAAAATAATCGATTATTTTAGAAATTTATAAAAGTATATAGAAGTGTACAAAAATAATCGATCGGCACAGTTACGGTACGGTTTCCTCAGAAAGCGGTGCCGTTATCTAGCGACCGTTATCATTTAATTTTATTGAACGATCAAAAAATTTCATTGACCTATTTTTAAAAAACTGAGACATACTACGGCAAAATGTGGACAATCTACAATCAAAACTTAGTATTTTAAGTAGGTATATTTGGTCGGCCTCGTGGCGTAATGGTCGTCGCGTTTGCCTACCATGCGAAAAGTCTCGGGTTCGATTTCCAACATGGTTGATATAAAATATTTATTTAAAGGTGTTCTTTACACTAGAATATTTCTTGACACTTATATTTACACTAGTCCTTGGACTAGCACCTAAAGGATTAGACTAGTTATCTTACCTTCATGTAATAAAAAAATGATCAAGATACGCTGCAATTGGTGTACCAATGCAGTGCCCTATGCACTATTAGGTGCGAAAAAGTAACGATGATGATATTTGGGAGATGAAGGGGTCATCGGAAGTCGAAAATTATCATTTGAAAGAAAGTAAGATCTTTAAAAATCATACTACATAGTGGAGCATTTGACGGTTTTATGCAGAATTTTTTTCAACGATTTTCTAACAAAATCAATCTAAATTTCATTATTTCTGACTATTCAAATCACGTTTGCACTCATTTTCAGAAACAAATATGTTCACCGCCACAAAAGAAAAACCGTTCTAAAACCATTTGTACCGCTTTGGCGGCCGTCCTGCAAATTTTGGCACCGCTGTTTGACATTTCGCTCACAATCGACGAACTCTAAAAAACTTGCGCTATCTATTTTGCTCTATATGATATTAATTATAACAATTTACACGGATTAGATTTAAAATATTTATTACTAGAAGTTACACACTATATCACCTATAATTTAGCAAAAGGAAATCACAATATAGTTCAAACTGGCCGATGGCGAGGCCGAGGAGAGACGAAGGATTGAGAAGGAATACAACGAGCGATGTCCTTTCAAGTGTCATATAGAACTTCGTATATAATGAAGTTAGGTTATTCTTAGGTTTGCCAACTAAAAAAGAGGTTCCAGTGTTGGCAGCCTGATAATGTTAAATCAATCACTTCGCTCTCCGCTACAGCACAAACAACTCTCGACGTCATCCAACGCTATATGACAGCCGCTAGATGACAGCACCGCTCTTTTAGACAACTATGGCTTTAGAGATTTACCAATGTTTGTCGACATATTTATCATCCCTCACCGGATATTACCGTACTAATTAGTGCACATTGTTACACTTATTGCAGAATAGCCTTTTACTGTTTTTTTTCCTGAGGCAGGGCTGGTTCTGAAAAAGCGCCTTTTTATCCAACATGTTTTCATATCGACCTTACCAACATATTTCTCAAACGTTACCATTTCCATTTAACGAAATAATTTATTTTATCCAGCTAAATATTTTATTTATGGTTTCAAGATCCAGAAGCAACATTTAATGTTTCAATGGAGTCTAAATTGGGAGTGTTTAGGCAAACTGATGAAAAAACCATTCAAAATATGCTCAAATGAAAATTTTATATTTTGCCTCTCTGGAAGATGAAAGATGGAAATAAACCTTACGTTTTTCTTTTATCCCAATAAATATTTGCTTATAAATACTCGTAATAACTTACCCTTAATTAGGCGTATTTTATTTTGATTATCGTTTGGTCATGCCAAAAGCAGACACAACCGAAAAGCATGTAAGATGTGGAAGAAGCTAGGGCTGTATGTCAGAATGGACGTGTGTCGCGGCGGTCTATTCTCTCTGCCTCCCCTACGGGAAAATGACGTGATAGTAGTAGAAGTAATAGTAGTAGTATTTGAAAGTTTTAATGTCCGTTTCATTAAATCGGTAACCTTTTCATAAGTGTGCATATTGCATAAACAGCGATAATGTTTTACAATTCACTCTCAAGACTTGATAGATATACAAAAAAATAACATATTTATATTTGAAGCACTTACTTTGTGGTTATTCATTATAATAAGATAAAAATAAAACAACTTTGTCTAGCTCCATAAGTTTCGATGTATATTCACTCGATAATAATTAGTAATCACCGTGGAAAAAAATTAGAATAAGAATAATTAGTTAAGTATACCTTGATAAAGAAGCTTGTGTAGCTTTAAAACCGGTCAGTAGAAACAATAAAAATAAGCAATTAAAAACAGAGTTGTTTTCAATTTGTTTTATTAACATGTGTACTTAAAAAAACATCTTAAAAAAACTGTTCTTACAGCCTTTGTGACGAATGACATGTGATATTATTTTGTCTACTTTAAATAGTGTCATAATAAATTACATACTCTCATTATATTGCTGATTAGAAATAATTTGTACCAATAAAATATGCAATGCAATGTAATGTAATATGTAATTTAATGTATAAAATAAAACGGTATATTTGGTCATAAATAAATAAATATAATCTAATCTAAGTTTATTAAAAATAATACTTTCTTTGCATTCAGAAAAATAGATATTTAGTTAAATAATCTGCTGCTAAAAAATTCTTGATGTCGAATCGATACCGATTACAATACTGTTATTTTATTTATGCAATACGAATTAATAGGTTTTAATTTTCATATTTTAAACATAAATAATGTAACAAATATAAAATCTGATAACCTTTATTATCTTAATGAGTAGATAACGTGATAATTGGAAGCGTGTATAAACCTCTGAGTAATAAAACGACACTGGCTCATAGTGTCGCCCATAACAGCAATACAATAAGCCGTAGGTACTCAAGTCGAAAATTGCAAGCGCAAACCGAAACCATTCGTTACGTCCACCCCTCACCTTTATTGACTATCTTCCCTTTGCGATCTCCCTCACTCCACTTACCCGCTTAGACCCGCGTCTGTTAACACTCTCTTAACCGAGCGATGTCTTCCCACGTATTAAATCTTAGACTTAATTATTGTAACTTCCACTTATGTGCTAAATTTTAAGAAATAAATTCTACTTAACGCCCTTTCCCTCATTAATCATGTTTTCATATCTGTACTCTAGATAACTATCCATTTATATGCTAACACCTTAGATAAGTGGAAAAAAACCACCCTGCTCTAAGTTTCACTGATTATTTTGTTTATTTTTGTTTAAATTCTATGACATTGTGAACAATATTCTGTGTTTACTATATTAGTTTTATATCACACGTCGATGGGAGAAGTGCTCTTCCGAAACTGTAGTAGTGTTCTTGTAAAATAATAAAAATTGTGTAACACTAATAACAAAGTTTTATTTTCATAATAATTTATAGTGAAGTATTACGAAGTGAATGCCGATTCAATTAACAACATTCGTTACTCGTTTGTTGTTAAACCAAAAAATTGGAACGCTAGTTCTGTGCAATATGGCGAAAATGCATCTCTATAAGCGGGAGCAGAATTTTTACTCAATACAATGTGTTTTCGTATCGGAAGCTAAAAATGTTACCAATTTCACTACATTTCTACTGGTGCGCGGTGGTTTAAAGAAAATGATTTACGGAAAAAACTAGTCAGAAGCGATGAAATATCAAATATATCAAAACATTTCATCATTAGGTATTCGTATCGAATGAAAAACGGAAATAGGGCATTAAAGTTAGTATGAAACATAAACTTGTTAAATTAATTTACAATGTCATTAATTTAAATTTGCCAAAAATTCATAAAACATAGCAGGGTTTACGAAGTAATTAATTTTCATAAATGTATTTCCTTTTTTGTTAAAGAAGCGACCTATCGCAGGGTTTGCCCAGGAAAGGTGGTACCCCATCTGGTTGATGTCACTTTTTGCACGGTAAATGATATTATTTACATGATCGCATATGTGAGTGACCTGTGACCGGTCGGCATCCATTTAATGAGGGTTTTTTATCCTCTACAGGACCCAGAACACTAATAGCCAAGAACCAAGCAGAGGCGTAGGTACCTACCTATCATAATCTACTACCTCTATAACATAACATTAGGTATATTGTCACTTTTGAAACACCCGTTTTAATATAATACGAAGATTGAGCCATTAAATTAGTAATACTTTTAAATTATCAATGTATAATGTCGTATCTTTTTTATGTTTGTATACATTTAAACCATGCCTCAACTTTTCATATAGAGAATGTAACAATAATTATAATAATAATAAATCTTAATTAACCATAATATACAATGTGTTAAATACAAATATAATAACAAAGGTATACATGATTAAATGGCGGACTTAATTGCCACTAGCATTTTTTTGTAACCCCTTCTTTATTTACATTTAGGTCAAGATTAAAAGGACATTATTTAAATGTTTAAATTGTTCCTTAATCATTCTTCTTTCCTTCCCATTCCCTCTCCTCTTTTCATAGTATAGTGTTTTTTTTTTTTTCATTTTTTTCATTTTGTTAAACTTTGTTTTTAATTTTTGTACAAAATTGTATGATTCAATATGTCCATGTATTTAAAATTTTATCAAACTGAACGGTTTGGGTAGGTAGGAAGAAATTGCCTCAAGGCAATATGCCCGCCCTTATATATATTGTATATGTATATAAAGTGTTAAAGTAAATTAAAATAATAAATACAATTTCTCACAGTCTAGCCAAAGCTAAATTTAAAATACGGTTATAAAATAATAAAATATTTTGTATTTTTTTAAGTTTAGAAAACACGGACAGTTAAAACATTATACAAGATTATGTTTTCTATTGCTTACTTTAATTATATTTAATACATTTTAATTTATTCAATTGCATCTACCAAATATTCATTTAAAGCATAGAAACATTTATCTATTAGAAACACTTTTAACATCATCAACATTCTAATGGTGCATAGGGCACTGCATTGTTACACCAATTGCAGCGTATCTTGATCATTTTTGACACATGAAGGTAAGGTGATCATTCTTACGCTTCAAGTACCAGTCTAGCGACTATGAAATATTCTAGTGTAAAAACACCCTTTTAAATAATATCTTATATCAACCATGTCGGGAATTGAACCCGAGACCTCTTGCATGGTAGGCAAATTCGCTCACCACTACATCACAAGGCCGACCGGTTTAATTACACATGCAAGAAAATTCGGTCCTACGGGTGTCATCTAATTTTGAACTTCTTGTGATAAACCGTTTGCCACTTTGGTTTATTTATTTAATTTACAGAAACAAACAGTCGACAATGATATAATAGCACAAAAAAATACGATTTAAAGATAGACCAGCGAAGTTTCTAAATAAAAAGCATACATATTAAATTGTGGTACAACAAAAGGGTGTGTTTATGTGTATTTGTATGAGAGTAAGTGTATAAGTGTGTTTGTGTATATGTGGGAGTAAGTGTTCAGGTGTGTGAACGTGTGAGCATCATTAAATAGCAAGTGGGATCGTATGGCAGCCGTTTAAATTTGATGTAATATTATTTTATGGTATCATTAACACCTTTGTTAAGAAATTGCCTAAAACGATCAATGACTCCTGTACCAAGCATTAAAAATCGTGTTTCAATAGATTATATTTTACTCCGCGGTACCACATCTCCAATTTATTGCGTTTTTATAATAAAAAATAAAAACATTTTTGTATTAAAAACGGATCCTAGCTAGAAAATTGATACGTATACAGTGTATAACAGGGGCGTGCGGTGGGGTT
The DNA here is from genome assembly GCF_059751315.1 of Micrasema longulum. Taxonomy (NCBI): domain Eukaryota; kingdom Metazoa; phylum Arthropoda; class Insecta; order Trichoptera; family Brachycentridae; genus Micrasema; species Micrasema longulum. Next base: position 45,476 of record NW_028277451.1, read on the forward strand.
TTTGATTAAGGAAGCAATTTAAGCAATTTAAGTAATTGGTACATAATAATATACAATGCCCTTAAAAAATTAAAGACAAACTAAATACTTTATACATATGATTAAAAATAAAAACAATAATTTTACATTTCTAGTAATAAATTGTAATAACAAATTAACCAACTTCACTATATATACTATAGCAAAAAACTGCCAAGTGTTTTGTGGAATTAAATTTTATTTGACTAAAATGCAGTGAAACCAAAATAAATATTATCTAATAAACATGGCTTTTCAACGAAAAATAATTGGTCATTATTTGAACCCGAAAAGTCAATATATGTAGTAGATTATAAACTTTTTTCTTATTACAAATCAACATTATATTCATGTAATGTTTGAATTAAATTCTGGATTTAATTTTGTATTCCTACTCTACCACAAAATAATTATTAAATTATTATATCCAGCGCCAAAATACCAAAATCGCATCTTTGTGCTGTGCGGCGCGGCCCGGTATTGCGTTCGCATCACATGGAAAATAATGTATTGTTTTGCTTCGATTGCTTCCGTTACCTAGTGAGGATTAAAGTCTGCGCCTGCGCCCGGACTGCGCGTTCAGTACGGCGCTGGAACGGAATTTCGAATTTGATTCCACCGCGATCGTTCTTTAAATCGATACCCAGCCTGCCAGTAGCAAGTACTTGCCGATCAGTACGCGTTTGACAGCGCTGGTAAATGGGTGTGCCGGAGGCTATGTTGCTTTTTCACATATTTTTTTAAGGCGATAGTAAAATTCCTTCACAATTTATCGCTTTATTAATCAAATTATTACACAATTTGTTTATGGTAATCTTAATTTTAGGTATTATGACTGATAATTAATTTATTAAATATGCTATTTTATAAACATTATTTGCCAAAATGTAGGGGAACCAATGGTTCCATGCGTTCTATAAACGGACCGCGCATAGTGTATAATCATGTCGATAAGGTTCAAATTTATTTTGGTACAGACATATCCTCCACTGAACGTCTGAAGAGTGAAATAATATTGTAGACAGTAAATGTTTTTAAAGTTAAATTGAATTGATTATTTGAAGTTTTTGATTAATGGCTTTACTAATTTCTAACCGTTCTAAATTGTCTAAACGAAAACCGTTTTTATTGACATGCAAATTTTTTACACCCGTTTCTTGATTAAAATCATGGTTTTCGGATATAAGATGATTTGCGAATTCTGAAAAATCATTATTACTGAGACATCTAATATGTTCTTTGATTCTTACTTTAAATTTACGTGAATTTTTTCCAATTTAGAAATTTGCGCAATTTAATCAATTTTATTTATAAATTATCGAATGATTTCATTTATCATCCTTATATTTACAATTTGATAATATTTTACCTTTATTATTATCAGTATTAAAAGCTGGCCTAATATTGTTGGGTAAATTTTGAGAATTATTCGAAAATTAATTAATGTACAAAATTCTACGCCAATTCTATTGTTAGAAATATTTTGGGAACTATATAAGTATATTTTACTATAGTTTATTTTAAGTTTTTTACTTAAAATATTGTCAATTAAATTTGGTTCAAAATTATATTAAACAATTTTTTTTATTTAGCGCACGCCCCTAGCGCCTATCCAATCTTACATTATGTAAGATACCTATGTTTAAACTTTTTGTATTTGCCTTATCGCCTTTATATTTAATCCGATCCCCAATTTAATTCATACGACTTTTTAAAATGTTCCTTTTGTTTGCCTTCTAATCCTGTTTGTCTTTCCCTTTGCTTTTCCTAGTCAAATTACAATTCAATTCTTTTTGTTGGAAACACATTTACCGATTTTCATTAAACGGTTATTCAAATACATACTCGGAATTAATGCGTTTTATCGCCGTAATAATATTGTTCAGTCTGTTTTCTGTAGGGTCAATCCCAAATAATTAGCTAGCTAAATCGGGCTCTCGAATTAGTAGCGATTGTACAATGATTACAGTGGAAATCAAATAAGGCTACTGAATTAGAAATTCGCTAATTAATTACCTAGGTATATTGGCCACGCTCTATGGTAGCTGACTGTGGGTTTATTTCATGGAAATCGTGAGGTTTTGCTGAATAATTATATTTAAACATTTTTACACTACTTCTATAAATAATTTTATTTATTATAACATCACACATCAATAATAAAAAAATCTAAGGTGATCTTTTATATTGTTGAAATCGTCGCTTTATTTTAATTGCAGTGAATACATGTAATTGAATGGAAAGCGTTGTTTACTTTTTTTTTTCAGTCTTAACCCTTTTTCAATCAAAGTTGTTTTAAAATAACGTGAAATTTAAAAATTATTTGCAAAGTACTGACCCTATTTACTTGTGGCTTTTTTATAATAGATTTTGTGAATCTTTTCTAGCAATACTATTTTCTTCATAATATTGATGTTTTTTGTAGATATTTATTGATAAAAGGTTAGGTTTATACAGTGGACACTCTTTATAAAATAAATTATATTTTACAAATATATAAAAATAAAAAAAGATTTTGAGATGAATAAGTCACTCAGATACCAACATAATATTAAAATTCCTAAATTCCACACAAGTCATGGTGAAAATAGCTTTGTCTTCAAAAGTGTGAAAAATTATAATAATCTTCCCAGTGAACTAAAAACTATTAAAAATAATATATCAATAAATAAAATTTAAGTAAATCCAAAGAAATTTTTAAACACATGTAAAAACTACATTAAATTTTAATTAGTATGAATGTATATTTGTTTTATGTTTTTTCTTTATTTATCCTGTTTTTATTTTTTTCTCGTGTACTAGTATTTAAAATTATATAAGCTCTTAGTAAACAATAAACAACTAAAACAGTGTAAAGCTCGGGTTTCCTAGGACAGCGGTGCCCGTATTTTAACGGCCGTAGTGAACATTGATGCGGTTGACAGCTGTCGTAACGGTGACTAGAGAGTGGTTTCCTATAAAAATGGTGTTGATAACACCGTTAAAAAATAAAACCACTCTCTAGTCACCACTACGACGGCTGTCCACCGCATCACCGTTCACTACGGCCGTTAAGATACGGGCACCGCTGTCCTAGGAAACCCTAGCTTAAGTCACTCTCCAAGCACAACTGTTAGTCTCTTTGGAACTTTGGAGAGTTACAATGATAACATTTACTAGATGTGTAAAAGTAAATATGTATAGATTTTTTTTTAAACATGTACCTTTTATGAAATTTATTAATAAAAAATATTTTAAAAACTCCATAGTTAATGATTTCATTAAAATTATAAATAAAACTTTTTGGTTTAGTTTGACTTTTATTTCATTTTGACCAACTAGCGCTTTCGCCTATGAAGGCATCTTCAGGACTAGTCAATTATTTACAACATTTTGAACTTTTACAATATTTGTTACAAGGTATGAAATCTTATTTATAATTTTATTTATAATGTTATCTAAATCATTAACTATTTTCTTCGTTTTGTTGGGTTCACTGCGAGAAATTTTTATACGAGCTAAGTAACTCCTAAATTATTTGGAAAAAAAGTATTCGGAAATCAAATGTTAGGTTATTTATAAGAATAATAATAATGATCCAGATGAAAACGGTTAACTGCTTCGACATATTTATTGTGACAAGACGTTCATGCTGCCAAATTTGAAAAACATTGTTTACTATGACAATGAAAGAAATGCCTGGTGGACTCACCACTGATTCGTTTAACATTTTAAACAAGCCATTTCAAAATATTATTTTTATTTGCGTAGATTCACATATGATTTTACATTATTCAAGTTTAGTCTGAATAATGTATAACTCTATGAGATTCGTGATACAATACTACTGCCATCTATGTATAATCTATGAAGTCAACTTTTTTTTAGCCATAACTTGACTAATCTTAATTCTATGCTTATTATATTATTATAAAATAAAATTAATACTAGTTTGTTCTCTATCAAAATGTTGTTCTTCCCTCGTATAATTGATATTTTTAGCGGTGTTGACTTATAGGAAATAATACATTAATTTGAAATAATTTTATCCGCTAGGTTAGGTTTGAGACTCGGCTTAAAAGGTAACCTAACTTGTCATTACGACGCTCGGTTGTAGAAGTGTTATGGAGCTGTGGTCAAATTCCCGGCTTACGAAATTAATTCTCTTAGTTCGATTCCCGAGGAGATTTATTTTAAGTGTTGCCCTATGATGACTGCTCTTCACCGAAATCTATGAGTTTCTATGATTATTTGCGAGACACATGCACTACCAACTGAGGGCGTTCACTTTTTTTACTTTTTTTTTATTTAAATTTGACAGAACCCATGCCTTGCACAGCTCTGGTGTAAACCGTATGAAACCATTAAAAAATATATAAAAATCATCATCATCATTCCATATCCGCCGTCTAGTTGGAGCAAACGTGGTTAAGGATCTCAGGAGGCATCCGCAGTATATGGCCCAGCCAACCATATTGCTTCCGACATCGTCAATAACAGTTGTCACCAGAATTCACTGCATCCGTTATCTTATTTCCTCATTCCGCATAAAGTCAAACTACCGCATAGCCTTCTTCTGAGATATCAAAACTCTGTAGTTTGCAGTTTTGAAACCTAGCAAGGTGTCATAAAATGTTTAAAAAATAAAAATGCTATTTTGAAAAAAATCGGTAGGATGTTTTAAACGGACGTCACAAAAAAAAATTCTCTGAAGTTTTGCGATATAGCACTGAAAAACCGTGTGTAAAATATCGTTTAGATGTGGACAATACAATAGATATGAAAATATTGTCCCAGCTCCGTGAACAGACTCAACCGCGCAGGACAGAACTCTAGGACAATACGAAAATTCGGGCAATCACTGTTCCGCAGCGATAGCCGGTCCATCCCGTGCCAATGTCTTGGAACATTGTTTTGTCCTACAAATTGCTACTTAATCGGTCGAGCTCTAGCGTCTAGTTCTAGGACAAAATAGTATTGTATTGTCCAGGTGTAAGTGGATTTTTAGTTAACGTACCTTTTATTCGTACCTAATGTTGCATAAGGCACAGCACTGGTTACTAAAGTTATGTGTAACTATCTATAAATCAAATTATGAACATACCTGTATTTCACAGAGATAGCATTAATTAAATTGTAAATGAATAAATACAAACATAATCATCAGACCATCATTTTCATTTGTTTGCTCAATGACGTGAGCGGTTCCATGGTGTAATGGTTAGCACTCTGGACTTTGAATCCAGCGATCCGAGTTCAAATCTCGGTGGAACCTATGAATACAAAATAAAGTACCGTTGTAGTATTAATTTGTTTTTTGCACTGATTTCGTGATTCATAAATGGACAAAAAAAATCTCCCCGGCGGGGAATCGAACCCCGGTCTCCCGCGTGACAGGCGGGGATACTGACCACTATACTACCGAGGAATGTGAGGGGAGTGTCAAAATGAAAATATATAAACAAACTATGGTTTATCTAACAAAATGGCTTACTTTTTCTCGATCCTTCCATTATGTTTTTAAAAATACCTCATTGACATAGATGTGTAATGTGTAATACCGCAGTTTTTTAAAATGTTATTCGCTTCATAGTGATAAAAAAGGCATAGTAAAATGTATGAGTATACTACAGTGTATTGTAAAATAAAATGTATGTAGGCTGCATTTATGGTAGGGAATAAGAATATTGTACTACTGACGTAGTACAAAATGAATAATATGTGTGAAGGCAAGGATTCTATTCTTAACTCACATACACGCTCTACATTCATAATTTAAAATTAATATATTAAATAAAAAATACGTTTACGATTGCAAAATTATATCCTCCCCGGCGGGGAATCGAACCCCGGTCTCCCGCGTGACAGGCGGGGATACTGACCACTATACTACCGAGGACCTGCGGGTAATTGCCAAAAAATAAAAATTTATTTAAATAAAAAATCATGAAAATATTATTTTCATTAAAATTAATAACTATATAAAAAAAGGTGTGCGCGCTTTAGAAATAAAGACCCACGTGATATATTTATAGAGACTAATCCGCTAAAGAATAGTTCGGAAGTTTTATTCGGCAAGCTGTTTTAGACGACTTTTTGGCATCGGCATTTATTAAATACCTTTTTATGATATTTCCTTCCTAGCTGCAGATTTTTTTACTATTAGTACCTATTAAAAAAAAAATTGTGCACCTATCAACGCTATGTATTTTTTACTCTGGTGCTTTTAGTGATGTTACAAATTATACAGGGTGTTCTTTAAACCCTGTCACATCCGGAAGCACGATGATCAGTATGGGCAAGAAGACATATTAGCATATTTTAAAAATGTTTAGAACAAAACATTTTTTTAAATAAAATAATTTAAAAAACAAACGGTTGTCTACTTCTGCAGGGGAGAAGTGGGGGGAGCGCGGAGCAGTATCAGACTCCCCCCTCCCTCCTAGTTTCTCCTCTGCGGAAGTAAGCAACCATTTGCTTTTTTTGATACTTAATTTTTTTAAATTTTATTCGTTAAAATATATTTAGATGTCCCAATATGTCTTCTTGCTCATACTGATCATCGTGGTTTCGGATGTGACAGGGTTTAATGAACATTCTGTATATGGGTCGTAGGTCGTAGGCACATACAGTAAATAAAAGGCAAGGTCTAAGTGGTCATGTGAAAAGTCGGAATAATCGACGTGCGTGCATGAGAAGATGTATGAATGTGAAGGAAGCAAAGGAAGTGTGCCAGGACAGAGTGGTGTGGCATTCTATCCTCTCTGCCTACCCCTCCGGGGAAATGGCGTGATGGTTAGTGAGTTAGTTAGTTAGTTAATATGTATACTGTGGAGAAATGTTTTCGTGTTAAAATGTTAAATTTAAAGAAAATACGTCACTAGAAAAACGCGACATGTTTGGCCTTGAAAGTTGTGACGTCAAGATTCGTGACAATGTTATAAACACATTTGAATGGTCGGGAACAAATAAACATAAACCGTGGCGTATTAGGGGCGTGGCCAATGGAATGAACATTTTAGGGAGAATTCAAAATTTAAAAATATTTTTTATGCTACAAATACTTACTTAGCGTGTCCGGTTGGATTATATCCTGCCACTCCAATATGCGGCGACAGATATCGCCTTGTCGTTTGCCACAATTAGGTCCCCAGGATGCCAGCCTTCCTCCATGAGCGGGCATGTCAATAGGTGGCTGTCGTCCTGGGTAGCGCCGCAATCACACAATACAACCCCCCCCACCTTTGGAGATTTTTTTACATCGTGTAACACCCACCCGTAATCTATTGAGGGCAATCCATAGAGAGTATGGTAGGTGTTCACCTCCTTGGATACCCTCATTTGGATCCATCCACAGTGTCGCTTTAAGATACTGTTGCCATAGTTCTTCTCTCCGCGGTTGTGAGGATTTAACTGGGGAGGTGGCTTTGATAAAACTGTTTCTAGATCTCAGACGCGAGTGCGTCGGTTGATGGTGGTGTAGGGGAAGTCTAGGATCGTAGGTTTGTTTGTACCTCTCTGCTTCTGCAGCTGTCCTTCTTCGAATGTGTGGTGGAGCAATTCCGATGATTGAGTATATTTTATCAGTCGGTGTTGGCTTGAGGCATCCTGCTACTATTCGTACCATTTCATAAACTGCAATGTCCACCTGTTTGGAGTGGGCAGATTTTTGCCACACCGGGCACGTATACTCCGCAGCTGATATGCATAAGGATGTGAGCTACCTATACATATTCCCTCTTTTTAGTATTTAATACATACATAATATTTAATATCAGTTTAAATAAATTAGAACATCAGTTTAACAAATGCGTTATTCAAATGAGCAGTGTATGACGCAGTTCGCATCAATCGTAATACATCGCTGACCGCTCTAGTATTTTACTTCGTCTGTACGCACAAATTGTTATGCCAAAAAAATTATTACAGCGGCAACATTTTAAGCATTTCGTTGAAATTTAGCACATTTTTTATTTTCGAAGTTCAATAATAAAATTTACTAGGCAAATTTAATATCCTACGCGAGCCACCAAAAAAGGCTCGGCGAGCTACCGTGTGGCGATCACTGTCCTAAAGTAGTACTTGCAGCCCGGCCAAGGATTTCACTTCCTTATTTCGTAAATCCGAATGTTCATGGTAACGAGTGTTGTAGTCCGCATGCTTTGAATTAAAGATACGTTTTAAATTGTATTCTTAATTTTAGGCACATTGGTTTTTAATTGGAGTGACGTCGATGGTCGCGTTGCCCCCAAAAAAATGACATATTCATACGGCCCGCCACCAAAACTAGTTGCCAACCGCTGGTCTATACCATACAGTAAATAAGGCAATATCTATGGATCCTCCCCGGCAGTTATCCAGAGGAAGACCAAAGAACTCCTGGATAACCCAATGTTCCAAAATCCTCCGGAGAAACGGCCTAAATGAAAGAAAAAACACCTAGAACCGAAGAAAATACAGCCTAAGAACGAGAAGAGCCGACTACAAAAGCCTACCTAGGCAATGAGTTGGGTCAGTGCCAAAAATAAAAAGAAAAGTTTGTAGGTACAACATGTTTCTATACTAGGGTTGCTAGAATTTGCTAGGGTCTTGTCGGGACGTTCTGAGGTGGAGAGATGTAGTAACAAAACAAATATTTTTATGATGAATTTTCAAAAATATAATTGAAATGTTTTTCTTAAATTCGATGTGGTGTTTTTTTGCGAAAGAAGTACTTGCTGAATATATTTTTTTGATGATTTTACATTGAGCAGTTCTTTTTCCCTTTTACGTATCTGTACGAGTAGAAACCAATGAAAGTCGTCAAACAATAACTTGATACTGCAATATTGATTCTACTGTCCCTGTCAGCGGACGACTTCTTTTATCGGTCTTTTGCACTGAGTCGATATCGATGATATTACTTTTTCCGCCATGGTGTTAATGAGCATGAATTGATAATACATACCCACTCGCATAATTTTAACAATTGTCAAAAATAAATCCACCTTTCTTCCACGGAACCAATCGACTTCCACTCTATCGCGGCAAGTTCAGCCTCTAAGAAACATTTTACATAAATAAATTGCCGAAAGCATTCGCCACCTAGTTCACTCGTTCGTAGTCAGTCACTGCGTTGCTTAACTGTCTACGCTTAAATTGAGACATTTAAAGTTTCATCGGAACGTCGGGACAGAGGGCTTAATAACGGTGACAGTTCCGACATATCGGGACGGATGGCAACTTTATTAAATACTAAAGCTAGTACCATATGTAATAATTTTAAATGTGCAGTAAAGTTGGAATTGAGTAAAAATGTGGTTTCTAGTCAAGCGATTTAAATTGGTTTTTCAGTCACGCGACGTACTATATATGTGGCCCATTAATTTTATATAATAAAATCGGATACCTATCTCTATTGGGCGTCCGCTATCTTGCCAAAGAACATTATATAATATGTAATATACTGGCGATCCGCCATGACAACAAACAAACCTTTTAATGTAAAACCAGTCCAAATCATAGACTTATCTCATTCACTCCCGCATTAACAGTAGCAGATCGAGCAAGATAGTTTATCCAGAATATCTGTGGCCTAGAATCAAATTTATCGCTGCAGCAAACAAAAGCCGCTGAGAATTTAGTTATTTTCCATTTTAGTTTTGAACATCCCGCGTATATAAAATAGCCCGTTGTCCAGCGGAACATACACTAGCGCCATCGCCCTTAGCGGTCCGCTCGGGAACGACAGTTTCTAAATTGGCGGTTTTCCTATTCAAGAGGACACTCACTGCCGTTGGATATTGACAGCTCAAAAGGCAATAAATCTGTCACTATCAGCGTACAAAAATGGTTACATACGTGATGCATTACTGTACTAGGGATACGCTAACCATGCCCGCAATCATTATTAACTTATCACTATTGTTAATTATTTTATTTATGCATTTTATTTATTTATTCAAATTTAAAATATACAATACAGCACTCCTGCCAATTACAATGTTCATAAATTACCTCGGGCCTCTGGCCCGTGAGTCCGCAACACTAGTCACGGGACCACAACCCGATTATAAATATAAAAGATCCAAATAAATTTCCGTTTGATGTCATTTGTTGTCTTTTTCTCTCTTTTCCACATCCACTCCTAAGTGGAGCATGCGGACATCACCAGTTGCCTCCGGGAGACCCTATCGCCAGCCAGCATGTTTGCCTCTTCCCACGTCAATCAAGCGCCCGTTAAATCCGCCGAATACGGTCTTAAGATCGACATTGACGGCCTTCCAGGACGGCGTGAGCCCGTAGGTTTAAAGAAGAGGCAACTTGGGTTTAGGTTCTCCTGAGGCATGCGCAGCACGTGTCCAAACCAGGTCCACTGCCGCATCCTCAAGACGCTCGTTATAGGAGGCTGCTGCGTCCATTCTCGGACTTCAATGTTAGTTATAAAATTTAACCACCTTATACCTAATATTCTTCTCGAGCACTTACTCTTAAAACTCAGAAGTTTGGTGTTTTGAGCTTTGGTAAGGTGCTAATAAATCATCAATTAAATAATTAGGTAACTACAAAAGCGTGATAAAAAAAAAGCAAAATAGATTATTAAGGTCCATAAAAACTATAGTTAACAAAGACAAATAAGTCACTAATACACATTATAATACCTAGTTAGAGAGGAAGAGTCTAAAACTGGTAATCCCTGTATGGAAAAGATCCACATCTCTCGGTAGGCTACCGACAGACCAATAATTCTCCCCACAGGCATCAAAAACGGTAAATTTGTCCCGCATTCTGGAAGAAATTTAACGGTCTGTGTTGCCTAGCTCTTAAATAGTTGCTCGGTACATATAATTTTATGCGCTCCAAAAAGTTGGGATTTTAAATTAACCCGTTCAGAAGTTTAAAGGCCATCATAAGCAAGTCAAAGCTCCTTCTGAATACGTTTATTGCATATACATACGTATTTATTACCAGAGAATCTATATAACATAAGAGCATTTGAACATGAATATGGAGTATTCTCTGATTAAGTTACTCTCCATTTAAATTCTATATACATGTATTCTTTGTTCATTGTCATGAAATAGAACCAGAATCTCGGACAAGTGTTTTTGACTAGGTGGCTATGAGGAACTTCAGCCCTACGGGAAATTGAATACAAAAAATATTTTCTTGCACTCGGTAAAAGTTTCTTGAAAATGTACAGAAAAAATAATCAAAAATATAATTATAAAAACTAACTGCTTTGAACGACGTCACTAGTTCATGAATCGTCCAATGATAAGAGAGCAGTTAATTATATCCGGTTTACTTAGCGTCAACAGACCAATCGGCAGAACTGACCGAGGAAAGCGGAAGAGAGCCTCTGGCGTCACATGCGGAGTAATTTCAGAAATCATAGCGCTGATAATACGATATATATATATTTTAAATTGGCTAAGTTTAAGAGTCTATTGACAAATACAAAAAGCTACTGAACTTCTTTGTTCTTAGATATAAAAGTCTACTAACAAATAATCAATCCTCAAACTATGTAGCTGCCCCAAAACACTACGCAATTAATTATCTCAGAGATCGACGATTTTTTCATGTCCAGGTATGTTTATATAGGATCAGGATGCCGACAATAGATCGCTCTTTTTGAAGGGCTATACAGGAAGATATAAATAAAATTTTAATGTAAAATAAATAGTTATTCAAATTTCAAAATATTTTATTGATTAACTTGTCCAAAAACATATCCTTTTTTCAAATAAGAATAGAGCAGAAAATCATTTTTCGAATGACGTCTAACCCTTACCCATAGAATTAAGAATGGTCCAGAAGAAGCGTAGAATCATATTTGAATACATCGGACTGTGTCCAATAATTCCCCCACTTATACACACTTTCGCCGCGCGCATACTTGAAGTCACCGGGTAATATTGCCAGATCGCAAAGAATATAACCATAACACAAATGTAAGGTAAAAAAAAGCAATCTGTTAATTTCTCTAAAATTTTATTTTGCACGCGGAAACATTGATTGACACAACAGAGTAGATAAGTAAAGGGTCATTTAATAAGAGTAATTGAATTAATGAACTTTAAACTTAAAATACCAAACAAATTTCATTTGACATGAAACGGATATTTTTATATCATGTCAAATAAAATTTGATGTTTTAAAGATAATGTCGGTCAAACTTCCACCACAGAGTTGTTGAATTCGAGATAAAATTTTCATTAATTCTCTCATTAGATGAGCAAAGCAGGGTGAAAAAATTTACTGCCCTGGCAACACTAACGAAATTTCCATTTTGTTTTTTCGACAATCTGACAGATGGAAAAATAATTTAATTTTTATGTAATGCATTTGTTATATACACAGTCATTAGCTAATTACACAATGTGATTGCATCCTGTTTCTTTAAGATCCTAACAGTATTTCTTCACTTTAACAGAACGCAACACGGCATAGTTGAATTCAAATCAGGAGTTGCGTATTGAGCGACGTCTACAAAGAAACTAATGGGTCAAAACGTAAACCTACTCATTTATGAGTAGTTGAGTCGCCTTCTGTTTGATGTACGTATGCAGTTTCTGGACTATTCTTAATTCTATGCCCTTACCATTATGTTTTATTTTTGGTGCTCAGTTTTAAATTTGAAATAAAACGGACATAGCTGATGCTAACACCCTATATAAATATTTTGAAAAGATGTGCGTGTAGCCAAACGTAGGTATACAAAATGAAACCTTATTACAATTTATTGATTTATTTAATATGGTTCGGATAAATCCTCTTTGGGTGTTTGTACTCCCAAACATCCTCCATAAATAATGTTCCACGGATAATCCATGGCCTGTTTTTTAGCGTTTCTTTAGCTGCCGGCTCCGGCAGGGGCTTTTGTTGTTCGAATGCCCTTTATTTGAGTACAATCGATTCTCTGGATGAATAGCGAACTATCGTTCATCGGGTTTTGTGCTAAAGTAATGAACAGGAGTAGATAGTAAATAAATCCCTGAAATAACCACACCCCCGTGGGAAACAAAGCGACTTTCATGTCATCGTCAAGGTAAACTAAAGAGAGCTAACGTGGACTATGGTGGTATGGATATAGCAGTGGCGAATGGTGATTTTATTTACAGGTAAGCTATAAAAAAATAACATATATTTGTACCTACATAGAAGGTACATAATATAATGTAAGTAGTATATACTATAAATTGATATTTTTCTAGTTCTGTGTGATACAACTCTCATCCATGAAATCAACTTAAGTGACGTAACGTCTTAAAATATTATCAATTTCTTTAATACAAAACTTATCAAAAGATAAATAAAAAATAGTACTATGAATTCAGTCGATATTAGGTATTCAATTGAAATATCAACTGGCCGAACTGTTCTAGTAATTAAAAGTGCTAAAAACGGCCGCGTGGAGTGCTATATGCCCTGCGATATGACGCATGAAAGTAATTATCGTCTTATCTCAAAAGTACCATCTCAAAGAAAAATAGCCCTTAAGAAATAATGTTTGAAATACTGTTTTCCAAATCAAGAATCTTCTAATAATCTGCAAGTTTAATCTAGGAGAAAAAACCCGCACTGGTGTTAAGACATTCAAAATACAGTATACTTATTTGTATGAAAAAATAAGCTGGAATAATCGGCTAGTTTCTTGGCTCACCGTAGGCGCTGAGCGCGCTTTATTAATATAAATATTTATATTAGGATAAAAATACAAACGGTGGAAATGATTTAAAATAAACAGTAATTATTTATTTGTTTTTCTGTAAATAAAGTTACAGTAAAACATTATTATACAATATAATGGTAAGCTGCGCATAATCGCCTTTATACACGGTTCGCCTCTGGGATATAGTACGTGCTGGAATGAGGGAGTTCAGTGGTATTTTTTTTATTTGTTAATAGACTATTAAACTGAGCCAAATTTTCTATGTATCGTTTATCAGCGCAATGATTTTTTTCAAGTTATGTATTTCTGAAATTACTCCGCGTGTGACGTCTGTTCTCTTCCGCTTCATCGCGGTCAGTTCTGCCGATTGGTCCGTTGACGGTACGTAGCCGGAAATCTTCCACAACTCTCTTATCATTGGTTGATTCATATGAACCAGTGACGTCGTTCAAAATAGTCAGTTTTTATTGGAATATATATTTTTTTAATTTTCGTACATTTTCAAGAAACTTTCAAAATGAAATACTGCCGTATAATTTAATGCTCTAATTTAAACTGACTTTTTTGTATCCAATTTCCCGTAGGGCTGAAGTTCCTCATGTACATGACGAGCATTCACGTTGGGTGTGAGAAGAAAACAAGTCTTGTCCTAGGAGTAAACTGTTTCTAATAAGTAAACTATAAATTATAATTTATTGAATATAAATTAAAAATTGAAGAACGATTTTTCAAAGTGTTCTAAGTCAAAAAAGAACGTTTAGAGAAAAACAGTTATTTGTGTTTTGTCCATTTTTATCAATCACGTGATTTTTTTCAAATGACATGTCAAAGTGATTTTAGACTCGTGCCATGTAATCAGATCAATTAAATACACTTAGGCAACTTTCCAACATCCAAATTCTTAAATTAAGAATTTTTTTGGGTGTAATGAGAAAACGTGTGAAATTTAATGCCTAAATTTGAACTACGTTACAAATAGGCACCCTTAGGGTGATTTTTACAAAAACGGCGCTTCATAAATTATCCAATTAATAAATCAACCAATCAATCACAGCGTCGTTATGGGTTGTAATTGATTTCCGGATTCCGGGTAGCCTTTTTTTCAACGTTTAGTGTATTTTGACCGCAACTCACCAAACAACTCACCGATGACGACTCGGGACGTCACGGGCGGAGTAATTTCAAAATTGCAAAACTTTAAAAATTCATAGCGATGATAATATGATTCATAATTATTAATATTTTTTTTATTTTGGCTTAGTTTGACAGTCTATTGACAATTTTTTTTTACTAAAAAACCACTGAACTTCCTCATTTTCCTGGAGTCGGTCAGCTATTTTCTTCGTCTTCTCTCTTCTCAAGAAGAACCGCATCATTTTCGTACTCTTAGTCGAACATCTGGGTTCCACTTTATACAAAGGTTTTATATGTTTGAAAATAATTCAATTAAATGTGCAAATCTATTTTTTATGCTTCTGTGGTGACTGTATGCAGGCGACACATCATTAGTTATTTCTCGTGATAATTTTCAGATTGCTTACACTTGTGAGTGTTTGTCTGTAAAAATGAAATTAAAACCAAATATTTGTAAAAGTTAATTAATAAAATGCCATTATAAACTTTAGGAGCAGTATCGGATTTAGTCGTGAATTATTTGCGTTTAAATGCTATCATTCTCATAAGACATTATCCCCCAACTTTCCCGGGATGTTTAAATCTATGAAGGTACTGGACATTAGACAATTAAAAAAATAAATCATTGAGCCATTTCTGGTCATGCGGTTACAAGAGGAGATTCCAGCAGTATGCTCTCGTACGAGGTTTGCCTGTAATTTGAATTATTTAATATCCAAAACACATACGACTTTCATTCAGAGGAATTTATCTTTTGTGGCCCCAAGAGTGATCATTGACCAGGACGAACATATTAAGTTCTCAAAACGAAGGCCATTTTTATGAGAAGTGTACAAGTTTGGATTTCGTCCAAGGGAAGAGACTATTGCAGGAGACTGCTGCGAGACATTACATAGATTTATATCCTACTTAGCGTGTTATCCAGAGGTTTATTAAAATTAATGTTTACGAAAGAATTATTACTTTTAGTATTATTTAATAATACGCTTGCTCCCACTTTCCGTTATGTTGTATCCCAACTCAACACAGGGCTCTTGGAATAGAGTTAGGAATTTGTTAATAAAAAAATCAATTATAATTACTAATTATTTATATTTTTCTGTTTACGTTCTTAAATAAAAATAAATACATTTAAAAAAAATAATAATTGAGGTAACTATTCAATAAAACACCGAAATTTTACGAACTGCCGTACGACAAAATGCCAAGAAAATTACGCGTCCGCGAAGGGTCTAAAACGCGCTCTCCATCATTTGAAAATAATGGGAAAATAGTGGACACAACCAATTTCCACGGTTGGCTAGCTGGGAGCTGGGAGCTGGGTGGGTCATTCGGCCGATAGGGGTTAAAGTTCCACAAAGCCCGTCCGACGCGATACACACCTATAACAGCAACGGATAGGGGTATCGCGTTAAAGGATTATGAGCCTTATGAAATGTCCGGAGTTAAAAATATTTTGTACTTCATACAATTACCTACCTACGTACATTATTTAAAATACACTTACAGAGTTGAATATGAATATACATAATGTTCGAGGAATATGTTGGCGTGTAGATTTTACTTATTAACCTTTAACCTATTAAAAAGTTAAGCCTAGGCATAACTTTATACATAAGAGACATTTATATATAGGAGATCAGTTTCGAAGATGTCGCGAAAGCGATGAAACAGGTCACTCAGTATTCCAAATTTGTGGATCAAAGTTTTACTCGTCTTTTATTTTAAATAATAAAGTCAAAAGTGATGGTATGTGAAAGGGATAGTGAGGTTACTGACTGCATAATAAATGTAAACAACGAATGTCTCGAGCAAGTAGAAGAATTTTTGTATCTGGGAAGCATGTTTTCAAGAGATGGAAGAGTAGAAAAAGATGTTGAAAGAAGAGTGAATGCGGGCAACAAAATGAACGGAACACTAAGCACAGTAATTTCTAATAAAAAATATTTCAATCGAAGCTAAACTGGCAGTGCACAACGGAGTTTTAGTCCCAACACTTATGTATGGAAGTGAAACTGGCAGAGGAAGGATGAAAACCGAGTGAACGCGGTTGAAATGCGATCTCTTAGACGAATGTGTGGGAAATCAATGTATGACAGGGTTATGAATGATGAAATCAGGCCAGAGTGTAAATCTGAGTCAAGTATAATTGATAAGATTAAGAAAGGGTCTCTGAAATGGTTTGGTTACGTAGAACGTATGGACGAGGAAAGAATGGTAAAACAAGTATATATGGCAAAAATGAACGGCAACGTGAGACGAGGACGACCAAGGAAGACGTGGCATGATCAGATAAACCAAAATCTTAAGCCTGTCATGTCAAAAGCAGGCAGAACCGAAAGGCATGTATGACAAGATGTATGAATGTGGAAGAAGCTAGGAATTTATGCCAGGATAGACGTGTGTGGCAGTCCATTCTCTCTGCCTACCCCTACGGGAAAATGGCGTGATGGTAGCAGTAGTAGTAACATAAATAGGAAAGAAATTTGTCATCTTTTACGGCTAACTTCGTTAACCTGATCGTGCCACCCTAAATGCTTATGAATGATAATACCTAAGTTTTTGACTGAAATCATAAATGGAATTCATGTGCTATATATTTTGAAAAGAGGAGGGGTGGAAAATTTACTTTTGAATGCATTTTTTTAATACCAACAAGTACAATTCGGGTTTTTGTTGGATTTATGAGAAGTCCATGTTTTTTTGTCCATGTTTTTTTGTCCATGAAGAGATATGCTCGAGTGCAAGTGACATTACTTTATGTGTTTCAACAATGTCAACGGGTTCGAAATGAATATACAATTGCAAATCATCGGCATTTAGATGGTACAAACAGGGGAGGTTATTTGTTATTGGATTGATAAAAAGGGAAAATAAAAGTGGAAAAAGTACACAGAAAAAGTGATAAGCGGCAGCTCCCCTAGAGTCCATCACCTAAACACTTAGTTCAGTCAGTAATTCCAGTCAGTAACTGTTCCGCTGCATTGCCGATTCTGCATATTATGTAATAAACACACATCGAAGCTTATGCTTATGTTATCGTCGTTTTCATCTGTCACCTACAACTGGAGAAGGAGCTCCCTGCATCACCAAGCGTAAATCCTGTATGTTTTAATAGAAATGTGTATAAAACAAGCGATAGTCTTATTTTCGCAATATAAATCAATATATTATAAAAAATTTAATGCAATTACAAATTCATAACTAATCTAAATTGTAAATTTATTTATTTATTTTACAGAAACAAAAAGTCGACAATGATATAATAACATACAATAGATACGGTTTAAGGACAGGCCAGCGAAGTTTCTAAATAAAAAGCATACATACTAAATTGTGGCACAACAGAAGGGTGTGTTTATGTGTATTTGTATGAGAGTAAGTGTATGGGTGTGTTCGTGTGTATGTGGGAGTAAGTGTTCAGGTGTTCGTAAGTGTGAGCATCATTAAATAGCAAGTGGGATCGTATCGCAGCCAGAAAGAATCAGTCTTAATTTATTTTTAAATAAATTAAGGGGCGTGTTAAATATTTCAATAGATGAAAAAAAACATTATAGTTAGAGCAAGAACGATAGAGGAAAGAGTGTTGTGCATAGTTAGTGCTACAGACTGGCAAATGGAATAAATGATATTCAATATAAAGTTAAAAAATCGTATTTCAAGAGAGGTAATAATTATTATTATTACCCTGGATAATTGCATAAAATGGGTAATATATAAAAAGATCAACATATCTTTCAAACTTTTAAATTCAAGTATAAAACTTTTCGACTTGAACATTTATTTTTCTATCGTTTCTTTCAGTTTTGGTTTACTGGGATCAAATTACTGTGTAAAAAGGGAGGCCCGGATCACCAAATGAAAGGAATTACAGAAAAATACTGGAAGAAGTCATATAAAAAATGTACGTGTTGCATTGTCTGTGTAAAGCGACAACACCCGTGGCCCTCTGTTATTGAAGAAGAATAATATTGACGGTATTTTTGTTGCATATCAACCAGCGTAACAAACTGCATTTGTCGTTTACTTCCAGGGCCCCGATTGCAATGGGAAGTTAACATTTATCTTCTATTTTATCTACAAAGTAAAATTCAGTCTGCATGAAAAGCAGGATATGCATACAATTTTTTCTTCTAAACATGGTCAATTATAGGTTACCGACGAAGATACTTGAAATGTTCATGCTAATATACTGGTAAATGTCGTTTTACGCCTGGGTTCCGTTCCAAGAGACACCGGCGTAAAAAAAATCGGTGTAAAATGAACACAAATATAATGGAAGATATTAGGTCAGCTTCCGTGTCAAAATTTTAAGAACATGTTTATTTATTACATATCCTATATACAGAGTGTTCTAAACCTTATCACATCCGAAACCACGATGGAACATTAAAATATTTATTTAGAACGAAAAAAAATTTTAAAAAATTGAATATCAAAAAAAGCTAAAGATTGCTCTTTTTTGCAGGGGACAAACGAGGAGCGGGGAGTCTAATACGCCGACAACCGCGCGGTCGCGCTTTTCTTGCTTCTCCCTTGCAGAACAAAGGAACTATTTGTTTTTTTTATTTAAAAAAAATAAATTGTTCTATTTTTTTTAAATATGCTATGCTTTTTAAAATGTCTTCTTGCCCATACTGATCATCGTGGTTTCGGATGTGACAGGTTTTAAAGAACATCTTAATTATTCAAACTAAATTATAAATGGATTTAATACATACAGATTAAATTCGTTTACAAAATAAATAATAATCTCTTGATAAATAATAAATAATGATTTGTTATAATAAATACTAACTCATCAGTTCGTCGGTACTAAATAAAATTTTCACACTTTTTTAAAAAAACATCCAATTTCATTTGCTTTTATTGTTGCTTCCTTTCTTGCAGAATCATAGCATAAACTACAAATATTTTCTTATTCTTTTTATTTGAATAATAATAAAATAAAAATATAATCGTACCTTTTTATTTTTCTTAAAAACAAAACAAAAACTAACTCGGAAATAATTTCACACACACAATAGGCTGCTCGCATACATGGTAATAGAATAAAACAACGTGTAAAAGTGTGTCTGCTATTAGAATCGCGGCGCCTACTGTCGTCTGGTGTCGGCCGGACCGGGAAATCCCACGCCGCGCGCCGGCACCAACCGGCGTAATTTTAAATCGGCGTAAAATAGTCGTTTTGTCTCTTTTCTTGCCCTTCATTCATAATTCATTTAATCATTAAATCAAATGCAATTTTCCACTCTTACTTTCCTTCAATCATCCTTTACCACTCCTTATCAATTTCCTTCTTTTCCTTTCCACTATATCCTTGTTTTGTCTATATTTATATTATTTTAATGTATACTATATTTATTATTTATATAGTTTAAACTTTAAGCCGTCGTCACTTTATTACAGTATTATTTAGTGAATACATGTAATTGGATGGCAGGCCCTACTATGTATATATTTTATATATTTTTTTTTATTTAATCTATACATCTGTTTGTATTCAAAATAAATAAAAGTAAATCGAACCGGCGCAAAACGAAGTTTACCTGTCCTCATTTTCGTACACAAATATCGGTTTTTCTTTATAGACAGTCGAAGATAATGCTGTTACCTTCCCATTGTAATCGGGGCCTAGGTAATAATATCCATAACAATAAAGAACAGTTTTGTTCGTTATACAGCATATATTATATACGTTATATAGCAGAAACCTAAAATCTTTTTTGTGTAACGATACGCGGTGCCACAAATGATTAACGACTATTAATTCTTACGTTAATTACAAACCAGTTTCACGGGGCATTTTTAAACACTGCATTTCCTTAATTTTAACATTTTCTTTATCTTAATTATTTTCCTCCACTAAGCTACGCCATTAGCCTTAACTTTTCATATTAATGATCTTCCTTCGCTGGGAAAGGGAATGAGAAGTTATGTTTGTTAATACAAGTTACAAAAAACGGGGTAATTCTGCGGTATAACTGTTTTACAGCTCCTGTTATTATTTTCAGAGTAGGGTTACTAATTAAAAAGTTTTCCCATCTGCGTAAAATAATATTTTATTTCTTAATCTGATAGATGTTCCTAATGTATGTACTTTGAATTATTATGTTTTAACGTTTTAATTGACCCTTCACAATGTTTTATTTTTTACCGTACCTATTTAGCAACAACATATAAAAAAACAGAAAATAAAAAATATAGGAAGTACTTAACTGACAGTTAAGTAAAAATATATGCATATGTCAAAGTAAAAATACATGCATAAGATAGTAAAGTAAAAATATATGGTAAACTTTAGACTTTTAAACTAAGGCAAACATTTTTATTTTTTAATTTTACGCATTATCAGCGCTATTATTTTTTAAAGTTTTGTATTTCTGAAATAACTCCGCCTGTGACGTCTCAAGTTCTCTTCCGCTTCTTCTCGGTCAGTTCTGCCGATTGATACGTCGACGGTAAGTAAACAGAAATCCTCCACAACTCTCTTATCATTGATTGATTCGTATGAACGTTCCTCGGTCATCATAAGACAAATAATGGTTTCCATGCACTTCTACCGAGAATGATTAGATTTGTAAATGAAAATCAAGATCTAAATTATTTTGATTGTAAATTGAGTTTTTTTTACAAATAGAAAAAAAAAATATTCCCAATAAATTAGCTGTATTTTTGTAGAATTATTATTACCTGGATTCCATAATGCCTGTCTAATGTATTAACTTGTCTTCGCTTTTATTTTTTATATTGCTTCTATTATTTGTTACTGTATTATTATAGTTTTTCGTTGTATGATTTTTTTAAATTGTACATTATCCGTAAATTTGTTTATTAAATAAACTAGTGCCGTCGTTCAACGTAGTTCGTTTTTATAAAAATATTTTTTTTTTCGTCCATTTTTAAGAAACTTTGCAGAACAATGTAATGCTCTTATTTTTACCGCGCGCAATATTGTTTGTATCAAATTTCCCGTAGGGCTGAAGGCT
Organism: Micrasema longulum; assembly: GCF_059751315.1. Classification (NCBI taxonomy): domain Eukaryota; kingdom Metazoa; phylum Arthropoda; class Insecta; order Trichoptera; family Brachycentridae; genus Micrasema; species Micrasema longulum. Next base: position 67,253 of record NW_028277451.1, read on the forward strand.
GACGTTCCTCATTCCTTCGTACTGCCATACGTACGATCATGCATATGTGCAAGAACAAAATAAATGCATTTTATTCAGTTTGTTTTGATTTTATTATGAATCATCGTGTTCGAAAAGGCGCGCTGTTTTATAAAATTCACAACATAAAATAATGCTATTAGAACGGCAACATAAAACGCCGCCACATCCAGCGCCATCTGTCGAATGAAGCCGAGATCTTGACCAGGTGAGCGGAGACTCGAACCAGTCCTGTGGCGAATGGCGTATTCTACCCAGAATATAGCACGCTCTAGCGGTGACTGTGGTTGATCACGGAAAGATCGAGAGAAGGCTTGACACCGTTTCCTGAAACTGAAAAAATATTCGGTTTTGTTGTTTATTTTAATTTATTTCCTTACTTTGTTATATTTGCATTTCTAAGCACACTCGTCGTAGATATTATGAAACATCGTATGGTAAATAAATACGAGCGACTGGGACTGATAAGATAAAACCATTTGTTTCTATTTCCATGGAAATAAGGAATTAAGAACGTCTGCACAAATAAAAACCGTGGTAATTGTTATGTTGAAAACATGAACAGAACTTTTAATCGAATCATTTGCAGGAAACTGCTGCGAGACATTGCATAGGTTTATATAATATATAATATTAGGAGTTATCCAGATGCCTTTTGAAATATATGTATGTTTATGTAATACTATTTCATTTGTATGTTTGCTTTTATTTAATTATGTACGTGTTTCCACTTTTCATTATGTTGTATCCCAAATCAACACAGGGCCCTTGACCTCATAAAGTTTGGGATACGTTATTATTGTTTTTTTTTTGTAGTGTGTATGTATTTGTAGGAATAAATAAATTGATTTTTTTATGTTTCCCTACTTTCATGGTATTAATTATTTAAATTTTATTTTATTTGCGATTTTTATAGCTATTATATAAAAAAAAATAAGAAGAAATATATTAACAATACTAGAGCCAATTAAAAAAATCCATTGTAAATGTAATAATGCATAAGTGTATAATGTAATAATATATAAGAAAAGAGTTTACGTAATTGTATGTGTGTGACGTTTGTATTCATGTGTGAATGAATGAGGGAGAGGGTGCATGTGCGTGTGTGAATAAATGAGGGAGAGGGTGCGTGTGTGTGGGTGCGTAAGTATTAAAAAAAAATGAAACTTCTAATTATATTGAAAAGGGTACAGAAAATATCTTGGTAAGAATTTTGATTAAAAAAAAATTAATTATTCCTACTTTTTTTTATTTTTAAAGAAATATTAGCGTTCTTATAATTTACCCAAATATTTTAATTTTGGCGGCCATCTTCAACGAGTTGTAAATAACTCACTATTAGAAAATGGAAACCAAGGGGTAGAGTGGGGTTCGAACCTCGGACCTCTGATCCGTGAGTCCGCAACACTAGCCACGGAACCACAACCCGACTTTTGAAACATTTTTGTAAATATTTTAGTCAAGAAATGTTACAATGGTATTTTTTAAAAGTATGGTAAATTTCAAAACCTTATTCTGAAAAAAAAGCATTTTATTCAAAAATTTAATTGATAAACACTTAATGAATAATGTGCAACGAGTCCCATATAATACGGTAGGTAACCACAAAATGCAGTGAATACGGTATAATGTCAACAATAAAACAAGGAAGGTATGACAATACGCGTACATTGGTTCAAAACGAACATACAAATACATATTATATCCACCTACATAATATATCAATAACAATAACATATAAGTGTGATATAAATTATTCGAATGATAAAAATCCCGCGATATTATCACGAATGTGTGTGCTACGAACTATATCAAAAATATTTTGTGCTGTCAATTCAGTTGAAAACGCCCATAGGTACCATAATAATACACGTGTATAAATTGCATTTCAGTAAAAATGCCTTTAATGTCACTACCTTGGGTCGTGCAGTAACTTGTCCAGCTTTTCAACTATCAAATCAGCTGACAGATTGTCTTTGTCCAGCTGTATCGCCACTCCTCGCTCCTCAGCCTTAGCAGCGTTGTGTTTCTGGTCTATGATGAAGGGAAGCAATAATTGTGGTACTCCGTGCCAAGAAGCCTCATGGCAACTCAGCGCCCCGCCATGTCCAATGAACGCCTTCACCAAAGGACTCGCTGGAAAATAACAGAAAAAAACATAACGAATTGCCGATTTCACGCGAAACGGTGAAGCTGGGGCGGATTGATTATTGTTAGTCGTTTATTGGCTACTCTCAGGTAAAAATCCTGCAAAAGGAAATCGAGTGAAGATTACTCGGCCTATATACCGGTCCTTGCTTTTGCCTATCATTGACTAATTTTTTTTTAAAAAGCAATAAAAAATCAATGTATGTGATGTTATTGTGCAGTGCAGATTTTTACAATCGTATTAAATTAATGAGCCAATATATGTTTTTAGAAATTAATGAAAAATCACTTTAAATCCTGCCCATTATGTGAGTGACCATTGTTTGACCCAACATGTTTATCTTTTTTGCACCACAACAGGCCACGAGGCCCAATTACAGTGGTGAATTACAGCACAGAACACCCAGGCTTGAGAAAAATCGAATATTTTTTTAGTGTTCTCGCGGGAATCGAACCCGGAACCGTCCGTTTGTGAGTGAAGCGTCTTAAAAACTACACCACGGAGGCCGCTAAGTCATCACTTCCCTATTCGTACTTAATGGTGCATTGGGTACTGCATTAATACTCCCATCGCGTTGTACCTCGATCATTATTTATGACATGGATGCAAGATAATCGGTTTCACTGCTAATGCAGCAGAATATCGCAGTGAAAAAACGCCTTTAAAAGTAAATATCTCGTGTCAACAATGTCGAATCGAACCTTTGGCCTTATTCTGTAACTAATTCGTTTCGTAAATTCATTCTGTCGTATGAGAGGGAACGAGAGCAAAATACGATTTTGATTGCGTTATAGGGAGGTGACGCGTTAGAGGGAGGGAGATATGACGAACGAACATACTTACGAAACTAAATCGCGACAGAATAAGCCTGCTGAAATCTTTTGCATATAGGCGAAGGTGCTAATCATTTTTAAATAACTTTTTAGTATCAAAATGGTGTCAAGGACCAAAGCCGCTTATATAAGTCGCTTTTCATTTTATTATAAAGCACCGTTACGAAATCTTTTGAAACACTTAAAAAATATTTTACCCAAGATATCATTTTGTGACATCCATTTTCTTATAAAAACGTTCTTCGGTAGGGTTTGCTTCATCTGTATTGGGTCATATTTCCATACAAATCTGTAAGAAGGGAAGCGGGTGAAAGCCTCCAAAAAGTACTTCACTTGTAGTACAGAGAAATGCTCTGACTTTATATTCGTCCCAAGAGCAAAGTAAATAACTCCCTTTTCCGATTTAGACATAAAATCGTTCAGTTCCTGAAAAATAAAAAATATCCAGAGAAATTTCTTTTTTAGTTTTAACGTGATTTATGTTTAGAAATTTTAATTTTTTAATAATTCATCGTATTTTTATAAATTCTGAAATATGCTTGTAGAGTGTGTTGATAATTTATATAAAAACGCTTCTTAATTCGGAACAAATAGATAGTATTAAGCTAGGGTTTCCTAGGACAGCGGTGCCCATATCTTAACGGCCGTAGTGAATGGTGTTACGGTGGACAGCCGTCGTAACGGTAACTAGAGAGTAGTTTTATTTTTTAACGGTGTTATTAACACCGTTTTCCTAGGAAACCACTTTCTAGTCACCGTTACGACGGCTGTCCACCGCATCACCTTTCACTACGGCCGTTAAGATACGGACACCGTCGCCCTAGGAAACCCTAGCTTAAGACTAATGAATTGCTTTTTACTCATAATAATGAAAAAAAGACGTTTTGTTTTTTAAAAAAACTGTTTTACTATGTAACTTGAATCGAAAGAGAGAAAAAACGTTTCATAATACGAGTATGCAACTTTTAACAACTAAGGTATATTTGCAAACATTTTTTTTTAAGTTAGGAAGAATTAAAGGCATGCTAACATAATTTTAAAAATACGAAAAAATAGGTTTTCACTTACTGCATCAATATCTTTTGATTTCATTATGTGCATCCCTCCAACAGGAATCACTGTTTGAAATAGAGGCTGCATTACATCCGCAGGTGCTAAGTTGACCAGAACGAACGAGGAAGACCTGGAAATGGCTCCCACGTCCAGACTGTCGTTACCAAAATATTTCCTCGCCATCTCATTCTCCCTGGGAATCATGTAGAACTCACGAACAAGATTATCGTAAAGGTAGATAAACGTGTTGAACACGCGAGTGATGAAACTCATTGAGAACCCAACGCGCAAATGGTTCGCGGGAATGATTGCAGGATATTGAGGGTTGCCTGATACTCCAGATATTCCAACAGGACAAGTGCTTGCGGATACACCCACAACAGGCGGATTCCCGAATCTAGGAACAAAACCTAACAAACACTGAGAAGCTGCGAAATCGTGAATCACCACATCAAATTTAAACGTCTCTGGATACTGCATGAGCCTTTTCACACCTTTGCTTTTAAACGCCGGAATGCAAGAATCTGATCTGAAGTTCGCCAAATCAAATATATCATTTATTGCGTTATTCATTTGCATTTTGGTTAAGTTTTTCTTTCGGCTATGATAAAACTCGTAAATGTTTTCCATGTGAATGTGGGTCACATTGGATATGTGGTCTTCTTCGTGATCGACGTTCAATGCAGTTATATTGTGTCCCCTTGATGCCAGCGCTTTTAGAAGAACTCCTGTCCAAATTTGATGACTAGGAGAGGCCAGTCCAGATATCCATAAAACATTCGAAGCTTGCACTGAACTGATAATAACAAACAAGTGTATTACACTCATTACACTGAGGAAAACTGACATATTTAGTTCTTTCGTTGCACCAAAAAAGATCTTTCTACTGAACGTACTATAAATCATATTTTAAACATTACCAAATTAAATCTTTAATTGTTATATTATTCATGAAGAGTTTATTTTCGCATTTTTAACTATCTCAGTCACTAAGAACAACTACTCTTTAAAAAAACATGTTTTGGACTGAAATGGCCAAAGACGATACAATTTGACATCGCCCTTTATCTAAACTGGAATTTCGTTGCATGTAATAAATTATTTTGTGTGTTTACATGTATCAAGTAGAAGATTGTATTAATTATGTTTGCTTTTCTATTAAATTTACTACAGTTCTCTTGTATTTATCAGAGGTCTAAGACCAATAATGAATTATATTTACGTAGTTTTTAAAATTTACGATAACGAGCCAAACTATTAAGCGGAAGATATTGGGTGCAATGAAAATAAAAAATAAGCGTCAATTTTACAATTGGTTTTTACATTGTTATATAAAGTTATTTTCAACACTATATCTAAACTCGAAGAAGACGAAATAACACCCATAATAACCAATCAAAAAACGGCAACTGCCAGAGTTCTAATTTATTTATTTAGCTTGTAAATTTACCGTATTACGTAAATTTACTAATTAGTTTAATATTAACAGATACGAAGAACGTTTTAGAGAAGGGAATATAGATGTCTATGCATCTACAGAGCTTATTATCTGTCATCGGCCGGTTTATAGGAAGCCTGAAATCGTCTCCACTTCTCATTTCTATTTTATGGTAACTCAAATTACAACCACTCTCGTCGCGTCTTTTTCAACCGGTAGGCATCTCAAATTTTAATACAAACTGTATATTTTCATACAAAAGGAGTAAAAAAAATGCGTCATGTTTTATACAGGGTGTTCTTTAAACCCTGTCACATCCGAAACCACGAAGATCACTATGACCAAGAAGACATATTGGCACATTAAAATAATTTTTTAGAACGAATAAAATTTACAAAAATAAAATATTAAAAAAACAAATGGTTGCTTACTTCTGCAAAGGGTGAAGCGAGGAGAGGGGATGGGGAGTCTGATACACCGTCAACCACATGACCACGCCCCCCTCGCTTCTCCTCTGCAGAAGTAAGCAACCATTTGTTTTTTTTATATTTTATTTTTAAAAAATTTCTGCGTTCTAAATATTGTTTTAAATATGCTAATATGTTTTCTTGCCTATACTGATCATCGTGGTTTCGGATGTTACAGGGTTTAAAGATCACCCTGGAGAACGTTAATATCATTTAACATTTAATTATTTTTTTTCAATTATTTACTAGAGTTGGTTTTTTATGTAAATCAAATTCTTGTTTTGTTATTTTTATATTGATGTGGTACATTATTTTTTTATTATGTTCTTGTTGTACTATATATAAAAAATAATTTTATAAAAACATTTAGAAACATTTTAAAACTGAAAAATACTTTAAATTTCGAAAGGTTGCTTACTTCTGCCGGGCAGAAAACAGACGTGCGGAGGGGGAGCCAGCTCTGCGTTCTGCAAAAGCAAGCAACCATTAGGTTTTTTTTTTTTAAAACAATGCTTCTAAATTATTTTTCCTATTCTAACATAATACACCAGTTTGCATACACTGCACTGTGTCCAAAAGTTCCCAATTATCCTTGTCTGCACGACATCCCGCCTGCGCGCATGCGTGAAGTGGCCGCATAATATTGTCAGACCGCGAACAATATATTATCATAACACAAATATAAGATAATTTTGTGTTATGTTATGTTTTACTATTTTATATCATATTATAATATTTTACTGACTGGAGTATAAAAAAACAGGTTCTTTTATTAGGCAAACGTATAAAAAAATTAAATAATCATTCAGTGATAAAGTAAATTAATACCGTTTAATATTAATAGAAAGCCTGGTAAAAAAATCGACTACCCTGGCAATATTAACGAAATGTCCATCTTGTTTAATTTCACAATCTACAGACGGTAAAATAATCGAATTTTTTAATAATATTATTTGTGAATTCACTACTTGCACATGAAATGTGATCCACTAAGCTACGTATATAGAGTAACTAATGGGCTAAATGTAAAACTACTCATTTATGAGTAGTTTAGTCGGTTTTAGTTTGATGCGCGTGCGCGGTTTCTGAACTGTTATAATTCTACGTACCGATTGTGGTTTCGGATGTGACTGGGTTTACTATTATTCGGCAGCGTCCGTGGTGTAGTGGTCAAGGCGCTTGACTCAAGCACGGAAGGTTCCGAGTTCGATTCCCGGTGAGAAAACATTTTTTTTTTCAAGCCTGGGTGTTCTGTGATGTAATTCACCACTGTTATTGGGCCTCCTGGCCTGTTGTGGTGCAAAAATAAAAATTACTATTCGTAATAACTTATTTTCAACTTAAGTCCCATGGAACTGTGACTTGTGTCTAAATAAATGTTAATAAATAAAATAATAATTTGCGAATGAATAAGTAAATAGACATTTAGTAAACAGTAGTAGCCGCTCGATTGTGGAATAATCTACCCACTAATATTAGAGACGCCCCTTCTTTATTTACATTTAAGTCAAGATTGAAATGTCACTATCTAAATATTTAAATTGTTCCTTTATCCTTCTTCTTTCCTTCCCATCCCCTCTCCTCTCTTCAAAGTACAGTGTTAATTTTTAATTCCTTAATTAATCTTTGTTTTTAATTTTTGTATAAAATTGTAAGATTCAATATGTCCATGTATTTATAATTTTCTCAAACTGAACGGTTTGGGTAGGTATACATATCGTATATGTATATAAAGTGTCAAATAAATAAATTTATATGTTCGCTTTAAAACGAACATTTTTTTTAAAGTTTTTTTCGTCTCGCGTATCGTCCTATCTTTTATAATCAATAAAATTACGATTATAAAATATTTTGACAAATTTGTATCTCACATACATCAATAAAGGTTTCAGCTCATCTGCTTCACAAAAATCTCACGTGGAGAAATAAGAAATACGGATGTTCAATTATTCACCCTCGGAGAAGTAATCACTCGATACAACCCATTGGCTGTCTTACATGTCACAAATCTTGTAATAAACTCATGGTCATCATCATTATCATCCTTATCGCACCCGGTGGTGCATAGGGCACATAATTAGTCAATCGAACACAGCGTAGTTTGATCATCCGTTACATGAAGGTAAGGTGATCAATCCTCGACGATCTTACGCTTTTGGTGCCAGTCTGAGGACAATAAAATATTGCAGTTCAAAAAACCTTCAAAATAAATATTTCACGTCCACCCTGCCAGGAATCGAACGCGGAACCTTAATTATGATTGGCGAACACGTTAACCACTACGCGACGAGGCGGACTTACTTCCACTCGATTTCCTTATTCGGGATTTTTACCTGAGAGCAGCCATCAAACCGAGAGCACTCGTCCGGGGCTCTGGTTCTATTTCACACAGAGAACCGTATTCTTCATCCGCCTTGACAGAGAAACGCTTAGGTACTAGTAGAATTTCGTCAAATATTTTTTCCGTATATGTCTTACACTTATTTCATAAAAAAATAACATTTATTATAATATTATGTATCAAATTCTATCCGATTTGAAACACTTTGCACCAGCAATATTATTTGCTGATGATACATAACTGGCAAATATATTTTACTGGGTAAAAGAGTATTTCATATTAATATATTCGCGGTAATTCGGGACAGTTAAACCGCTTTTACAAATTTGTAATTTCGAAAATCGTTGGACCGGTGATTAATTAATTGCAGGTCAGCCACTGCTATCGAACTAATACGTGTAAGGTTTGTAATAACAACAGCTTTATATGAATAACTTTAAAATAAATTAACTTTTCAGAATATTTCACGAAAGTACTCATTTATTATTCACACGAAGGTACATAAACGCATTTATTATCCAATCCAAAGTTAACACGTAGTTACGAATGTATGAAATCGAATTATTAACACTTTTTAACACTATGATTTACGATTGCGATGAATATTTTTTAACTTGGTGTAAACAAATATTAAACATAAAAGAGTGCATCTGTCATTTGACAGAACTGATAATCAGATTATAAACTTATTACATTTCATTATTATTGTCACATTATTTCGATTGTCGCATAGTTCGAGATTAGCAATTAGCAAAAAAATTACAAATCTGCTTTCCTTCCATACTTTTACTTTTATTTATATATCTTGATATTTTTATGTTTTTGCATTATGTACTTTTTTTATCTATATCTTGATATTTTTATGTTTTTGCATTATGTACTTTTTTATCATTTAATTTAGTACGTACTATTATTTGGCATATGATTTATTGTTCTTATTTCTATTATTTCTTACTATAGTATTGTGTGAGTTTCTAGAAAACATATCTCAATAATAATTTCAATTATGTTTTTATAAATACATTCTTTTTCTGTTGAATTCAATGATACTCTTATTTTGTTTTTTTTTTAATACTACTATATTTTACTATTATTTTGTTAATTTTAATGATACCATTATTTTGTATATTTGATTATGTGTGGTTCTTAATTTGTATAATTTATGTTTTAAAAATTATTTCTGACTAAAGCGAAAAAAAAACAATTACTTAAGAAAATGTCATATATTTACTAGTTTTTATTTAATAATCAATATTTTGTGTTCATCATAATAATAATTATGATGAACACAAAATTACTTCTAACTACTATTGCTTTGTTAGTTGCCAATGATATGGTAATAAAATATACACAGGATGCTTCTGCGTTCGTCTGAATATTGATGCGATTCTTAATAGTGAAAATATAATTATATACCTATATTCAATGTTTAGCTACGGATTAAAAACACAGGTTTATAAATATATTTCTTAATTTAATCTAATCAAGTATAGGTCGATTATCTAGTACGGGCGCGTTCGCAAAACTTACACAAACACATTTTTAATGCACAGAATATTGATTTAAAATACTTTCGTATTCAATTTATGTCAAATGTCCTTTTTTTATCCCCTTTGGATTAGAGCAAAAAGAAAACTATCATTCAAGAAAATACATGAACACATTTTTCCATATTACATTTTCTTAACCCATTGTCTTTTTTTCATATACACAAACCTCTTATCCAACACGGATTTAAACAAATAATATAGCACATTTGGTTAACGTTTAATATAAAATTTTAAAAATCTCAGCCCATAGATTTTTAATGCGTCTGTGTTAATTTTGCGAACGCGCCAACTCTAATTAATCGACAAGTAAGTTCGGAGTTTTTTTCATATTGTTTATTTGTTAACAGAACATCAAACTGATCCAAAATTGAAAAAATATATTTTGGTATATGTCATTATCAGCGCTATGATTTTTTAAAGTGTTGTAATTACTCCGCCCGTGATGTCATAAATTCTAGTCGATGATTTCTACCAATTGGTGAGGTGGCGTCCGGAAACCGGATATCTATCACAACACTCCATCATTGGTTGCTTCTGAAGAGCTTGTGACATAGTTCAGAGTAGTTCTTAAAACCGTTTTCGATAAACTTTGCCGTACAATAAACGGCTTCAAACCACGGCTGACAGTTCGTCGGCAGTTGGAACTACGGGACACGGACCTGACTTGACAGGACGCACTGGAGTTGGCCCCGTACAAAATGACCTGGAGATATTTCACCGTAAGCTCCACCTAGGGAGCGGACATGTATTAAAATAATGTTGTCTAAAATGTTTTCAAAAATATGCCCCTTTTTTAACATGTATTAAAATAATGTTGTCTAAAATGTTTTCAAAAATATGCCCCTTTTTTAACATGTATTAAAATAATGTTGTCTAAGATGTTTTCAAAAATATGCCCCTTTTTTAAAGATTCCTTCTTATATTACTGTAGACGTGGACTGTAATAAAAGGCATTGCTTCTCTGTAATAATTTATTGTTGGAAGATTATAGTTTATGTCTGGTGACCACCTAATTGGGCCACCACGACCTATCCATTTTGAGGGTACTCCCGGTTTAAGTAATGTCTTACTGCTAAAGCATAATGGCAGGGAACACCGTCATTTTGATACCACATCCTTTGTCTAATGCCTAAATTGACATCTTCTAAAAGCTCAGGAAGGTCATTTTGAAGAAAATATTAATAATTTTCACCATTAAGACGTTGTGGCAACTCAAAAGGTCCCATAATGTTTTTGTTTAATATTCCAGTCGATAAATTACCACTAAATTTTCAGACGATAGTGGTGAAATCAACTAAAAAAAAACAATTAAAAAAATTATATCTCAGAAACGGTGCACAATTCATTGAACACATCAGCCCTTGGGGTGTTCTACTTCCCACATATTTTTTTACATCAAGTATCTGGCCACCACGTATTTATTTTAATAACTATCGTAATTGGCTTAGGCCGTATCTTATATAACAAATACAATACATATCTAAACCTGTACATAATATGGAGATATCTGACTAATCTAATATATAATGAACTGGGCGATCGAAAGGTATATTCGTATGATTTGGATCCGACAAATGTCTATCCATACTTCCATAATAATATTATAAATGCGAAAATGTGTGTGTTTGTTAGTTTGTTTGTTTGTGTTTCCTTCACGTCTCGACGGAGAGACAGAGTGACAGTGACATTATTTTTTTGCATATGGATAGTCGGAGAGGTGAGATGTAAAAAGGGATGCTTATTTTTCAACCCGAATTAAAAGAAGTATAAAAATACATGAACTATGAGTAACATTATTTGAAAATGAGTAGGCGGTAAGGTGGGATGTTAAAAATAAATAATCAATTTGAAACTAATTCTTTTAATTTCTATAATTAACTTGCTTTATCTATGGTTAGTTTTGTTCGCTTTTCGTTTTGGTTTTGTTGCAGGATTTTGGATTGGTGAACATAATAACGATGCTACGTCCACAATAGACTAAAGAATTGTCATATTTTTTTCATAGTTATAGTTAAAGAACCGGTTATCGATACAAGCTACATTATATCTCAAAAAATATATTATTTCGTCGGGAAAATACTTATTGATAAACGACACAACTAATTAATTAGCTAACTAATTTCTCCCTAATACCATGCGAGCAAATCCGCGAGTAAAAGCTAGTATTACAATTTTAGAAATGTTTTAACATTTTGAGAAGAAAAAACCACCTTTCTTTAGAGATTTAGATCATTTCTTAACTCCTCGTTTCAATCCGTAAGACGATTCGAATAAGCGAATGGAAGACCTACCCTCAGGGCCTACCTAAAGCTTCTAAAGCAATATCTCGCTTGGGAAGCAGAAATTTATGCTAATTTTGGCTAATATATCATCCCCTGGTGACGTGTTCTGCGAACTACTCATTTTTATGCCATATCTCGAATTCCGATGGACTGATCCGAGATGTTCAAAAAATGTGAGGACCTGAGAACAGATACTGAATATTTTAATTCATTCACCGCTGAAATGAGGAAGTTCAGTGCTACGGAAAATTGGATTTTAAAAATGTTTTCTTGCACGCACTAAAACAAAATTAGTATTTAAAGGGGTTTTTTCACATTTTACCATTATTTTTTATTTCAAATAAGCAAAAAATCACGTCAACTGCATTCATATTTTTCCGTGCGACGCGCGACGTCGGATAACTATTTTTTACAAAGGTTTAAAATATGCATAATTCGAATTACCCGAAAACCCGATTTGAAGCGCAGTCGGCGGGCATAACGCGTGACGTCAAAATGACGTGATGTCAACTGCAAGCCGTTTCATACGAGCTCATTTTTAAACCCGAAAATCATAAATGGAAACTTGTTTTGAACACATTGAGAGTTATATACTCTAAATAATTTAAATCGTAAAAATCCGCCCTAAATACACATTATAATTTTTTATGTTATTCCCGACTTTCAAAAATACCTTATTGTACGGCAAAGATTCTCGAATATTTATTTAAAAAATGTTTTCAGTCAATAACTTGGAAACGTCACAGGTTCGGGCGGCTTCCGTATTGTAGTGGTCAAGACGCTTGACTCACGCACAAAAGGTTCCGGGTTCGATTCCCGGTGACAACACAAAAAAAATCCTTAAGCCTGGATGTTCTGTGATGTAATTCACCACTGTAATTGAGCAAAAAAAACAATAACCAACCCTTAGGCCCTTTCCACACATGCCACGCAAGTCCACCCGGCCTGGTAATTTTATCGCGTTCGCCCTACAAAAGGTGAGACGTTGTGTATGCGTTTGTGGGATGAACACGGTAAAGTTACCGGGCCGGGTAGATTTGTGTGCCATGTGTGAAAAGGGCTCTAGAGAATTGCGCTGTCACTGTGCGCCGATCAAAAAACCATCGGCGCGGCGCGGCGTGAGCGCGTGAGGCCCCAAAATCGTCTTTAGTGGTGGCGTAATCGGCGTGAAATCGATGAGGTCATTTTGAGAAAAGATTGGCCATTTTTTACCATGTGTATTTTGTTGAAATTAATTAACTGAAATAATATTGTGATGTCACATATTTTTTTTAGCTTATGGAAACACATGTATTAAATATTTAAAAGGATTTTTTTAACAGCACAACAAAACGCGTCAAACTCAAGTGTAGTCCGAAGAGATGTTTTATAATGATTATGTACGGGTATTGTGCCACTGTTAATTATTTAATTTGAATTATAATTTATAGTACCCATAACATATGCATTTTTGCTTTAAAGTCCACAAAAACATTTTTAATACTTTGAGTACCGGCCGAATACACATAGAATTTACCGTGCGCCCGGCCCATTTTTGTGAAATTTCATGCTTTGTGAAGGGTTTCTTAAAAGTGTCATCATTATGAAAATACTGGGTTAAATCAATCGCAACTTCACATATTTATTTTAAACAATTTAATAAGTTATTTTTGTATGATGGTTTTGCCAACATTGGCCTTTATGGAGAGCCACATTGCAATGTTCGCACCATTGGTTACGTTTTTTATGACTATTTTAGTTTATATTTCTTATTATGTTAAAGATAATTAGGTAAATTAGATTAATTACGTTTTTATTTTATTATTATGTTAAATTTGTTAAATAACTAATTTAAGGCATGTTTTACTTATTGCCAAATGTTTTCCTCGGCACGGGACACCCCAGTGTATTATTGTACATTATTCTGTATAAAAAAAGAATACAAACATTGTAAAAGTATAAATAAATAAATATACAGGGTCTCACTCCTTTTATTGTGCTTTGTATCCCGGTCCCGTGTTTTCATGTGGTTCACCAGCAGCGAAATATTACTAATAAAAGTCACTAAATGTCAATAAAATGCATCTTTTTAGACAGCTATTAAACCACGTGAAAACACGGGACCGGGACACAACGTGTGGTTATATAATCACGTGTTTACACGGCTCCGGGATACAAAGTGCTAATAATTATGCCACGATAGGAAATATATTCAAAAGGATTTGTGCATACTTGAGTCAAAAACGGTAATTTTAAACTCGTACCATTATTAATCTCTCAGGTGTAAAACACACAAACATGCCATTTTTCCATTGAGCCCATTCTACTTATAAAACAAAATAATGACTCAATATATTTTTTTTTTAGAATTCATTTTTAAACATTTATAAAAATATTTTTTTTTTGATAATATAAAATATCTGCTCATTTAAAATCATAATACAGGTGGCCGGAGAGGTGACGTTCGAAGGTAAAATGTCAGATTCACCCCCATGTATTTTCCGCGATTTTGCTTAGTTTTCGATTTGTGATTTTTAAAATGAGTTTTTGAAAATTTTCAGTCGGATCGGTTTTTTTTTTTTTTTAATTTTCGGAAGGTTTTTTCAGGATTTATTTTATAACTGTTTTTGTCGATAATCAGCTTCGTAACACTAATGGCTACAAAAGTTTTTATCTAAAATGCAGAATGTTCGACCGAGTCAGACTTGAACTTTCAACTCAAAATAAAAATCTAGAAAAGCAATTCCTTAGTTTCTGGGTAACTTTAAAAATTGCGCTAGACACTAAGTTTTTGTAATAACACAAAAGTAGTACTTAATTAGATATTATTTGCTGAAATCAGCCTTCAAAGATACTGAGGTGGGAAATTCCTGTCATTCTCGTCTTGTGTTTACTGCTCTCGTGTTGCCATTTTATCTCTAAATTTGTTATTTTAGTTATTTTTTATTAGTTTACACACTTTTTATCATAATTAGCAATTGGAATTTTCCATTTCAATATCTTTAAAGGCTGATTTCAGCGAACAATTTTTTATATTATTACAAAAACTTAAAATCTCGCGCAGTTTTTAAAGTTACTAAAAAACTAAGGAATTGCCTTTTTAGATTTTTAATTTTAAGTTAAAAGTTGAAAGTTCAAGTCTGACTCGCTCGAACTTAAATTCAGCATTTTAGGTCAAAACTTTTGTAGTTTCCATCAATGTTACGAAGCTGATTATTTTATGTATGAAAGTACAGTTTATAAAAAATGAGTTTTTAAAAAAAATCCTGAAAAAACCTTCCAGAAATTTAATAAAAAACTTATCAGGTCGAAAGTTTTAAAACTCAAAAACTACGCAAAATCGCGAAACATACATGGGGGTGATTCGGATACGCCTTAATATGAGGCACCTACATTTTACCTTTGAACATCACTTCTCCGGCCATCCTCATCACTTCTCCGGCCATCCTGTATATCATCAAAGGCATAATAGAACCAAGGTATCTAGCAAACTTATCATTTTGATAGATTCGACTTCACTGCGGTAAATGCAATTTCCCATCAGAAATATGATCAAAGGTAATATAAATCAGCACCTTTTTTAATGTACATAAATGCATTTGAAATTTAGCTTCTAAGCTGTATGTTAGGTACTTTAGTAATATTTGATGTAGCTGCCAATGTTTGAGATGGTCTGTGGATTTGTGGATGTTAATTCCGCGTCTTATGCAATACCACCCGCACTGGCGAGAAACAATATAATATTTATAATTGCGTACCTAGTAGACGGGTAGTTAAATTTTCTGTCGGTCTTATTGTGGCGTTTCAAATAGACACAACTATTGGTTCAAAATGGACAGTGCGTATAATATCACCTGATTGCGGTTTATCTTGATTGTTTTATTGAACATAAATATTAAATCCAATTTTAATAATCGATTTCATTTATTAAACTATTTCATTTTCTAAAGTGTTATCCGAAAAAACGTAGCATGCATAGAATTAAGAATAGTCCAGAAGGAGCGTGAATCATATTTAAATACATCGGACTGTGTCCAATAATTCCCCCACTATGCCCTACTTTCGCCGCGCGCATTCGTGAGGTCGCAGCGTAATGTTGCTTGATGGGAAAAAATACAATCATAACACAAATGTGAGGTAAAAAAAAAAAGCAATCTGTTAATTTCTCTAAAATTTTATTGTGCACGCGGAAATATTTATTGACACAACAGAGTAGATAAGTAAAGGGTCATTTGATAAGAGTAATTGAATTAATGAACTTCAAACTTAAAATATAAAACAAATTTTATTTTACATAAAACGGATATTTTTATATCATGTTAAATAATATTTGATGTTTCGAAGATAATGTCGCTCAAATGTCCACCACAGAGTTGTTTAACCCGAGATCCAATCTTCATTAATTCTCTCATTAGATGAGCAAAGTACGGAAAAAAAATATACTACTCTGGCAACACTAGCTAAATTTTCATTTTGTTTCCTCGACAATCTGACAGATGGAAAAATAATTGAACTTTTAAGTAATGCATTTGTTATATACGCATTCATTCGCTAATTACACATGAAATGCGATTGCATCGTGTTTCTTTAAGATCCTAGCAGTATTTTTACACTTTAAATGACACAACACGGCATAGTTGAATTCAAATCAGGAGTGGCGTACTGAGCGACGTCTACAAAGAAACTAATAGGTCAAAACGTAGACCTACTCATTTATAAGTAGTTTAGTCGCCTTCTGTTTGATGTGCGTATGCGGTTTCTGGACTATTCTTAATTCTATGGTAGCATGTCTATTGTGTCTTTTGTTAAAAGCTACGTATATTAAAGACAATAATATGGCCGGCAGCAGAGAAAGCCCTTTCAGCTTCAACGCTCGTGGGTAGAATAGATTTTAGAACATTAAATGTAACTTCCCCAAGCAGCCCCTTAAGCATGAAATATTTTTTATTGTAGATTCTATATGGAACTGATGCTGAATGGTGATGGGCAGCTTATTTTCGAAGCAGACGACCAAATAAGCTCGAACTCCTCTTGCAACTAAATGTTAGGAACTGGTGGAGAAACCTCGTCACTGTTGCTAGCAGTTTGGGCAATCTCTTCAGCCAGCACAGCAAATAGCAAAGTAATCCCGCAAATCCCGCGTGATCCCGCACACGCAATCTCGCTCCGAGTTGGATCAGAAAACCATGCAAGATCCAAGATCCCAGTATAACGGGAAGCCCTACCATGGATACTTTTTCTCGGCAACCAGCTACGTTTTTTTTTTTTCATTTACCCATATATCTTTTACCGAATAAATCGATAAACCCCCTTAAATTGCGTATATGCCTTCTAAAACATTGGATTTTATTTTTGGAATGTAATAATAACAATCAAAGCTCCTTAAAATAACAGACGATTATAAAATAATTAGTTTTTTTAAACACCCTGTCTAACAAGTAAACAAAGATATACTTGTTTATGCAACAAATTTATAAAATCAATAAATTAATTAATAAAATAAATCAATTACCAATATTTATAAGTTAGATTTTATAAAATCTCCTATTTAATATCAATATACTATATAAGAAAAATAATAATAAAATCACCTGAGGTTTATCACAAAATTAGGTTCGCTTATGATAAAACATAAAAAGTATTTCAACTTGCTTTCGCCAGATGGATGTAAGTTCTGACATGTTGTCAAAAATACCTATGTATGTGATGTACGTATACAAATAGATATATCGCGCATACCACAAATCATCTCAAATACGTCAAAAATGTTGTGCGGTTTCACAAGTATATATTGTAAATATATTTTTAAGACGTGTAAAATTATTATTTTGTGCAACGATTAATGTTTCTTACTTTACGGCGTGTAAAAAAACCATGACTCTTTTTTATAGTCGCCAAGGACAATTGAAACGTCAACAGGTTAGGTTCTTCAATATATTTTGATGACAGTGGATAGCCGGAAACCATTAGAGTTTTATTTAAAGTAATAAAAACAATACTGGTTGAATCTTATTTCGAAAATGAAAGGGTTGGTACCACGAATCAATAAAATTTCAAATTTCCCGTGTATAACAGTGTCTTTATTTCATCACAGTGTAAAAATGTAATTTGCCAAACAGTTATTATCCATTTAAATCGATTACAACTGTCGAAGCAGTGCTGGTTTTTTTTTAAATCACAAATTATGTTATTCTCTGGAGACTATATTCAAGTTCCTTCAATACAAACCGAATGAAGAAGTTTCGAGTGTGTTCATTATTTTTAGCCATAAAACAACAATTGACAATGACTTCCACCGATTCTAGTCCAACGCAAGCGGCGGAGATTGCCATATATTGGAAAAAAGTTTTTAGTGCATTGTTCTACGGAGTAGCATCTCTGCTAATAACAGTTATCAATAAGTCTGTGCTTACTAACTACCAATTTCCCTCCTACCAGTTTTTGGGTTTGGGTCAAATGGCGGCGACCATTATAGTCCTCGCTTTAGCTAAATCCACCGGAATAGTGAAGTATCCCCCGCTGGAGAAGAATACCTTTAGAAGAATATGGCCATTACCAGTTATTTACCTCGGAAACATGGCCTCCGGACTGGGAGGTACTAAGGAATTAAGTCTACCCATGTTTACTGCTCTTCGAAGGTTCAGTATCTTAATGACTATGATTGCGGAGAGAATTATTCTCGGAGTAAAAGCAACTGTGCCTGTTCAGTTGAGTGTATTCTCAATGGTTCTGGGTACGCTAATAGCAACGTTAGACGATGTGACATTCTCCTTATCCGGTTACACATTAGTTTTATTAAATGATTTTTTTACTGCCTCTAGCGGTGTGTGTATGAAAAAAAAATTAGACGCCAAAGACTTGGGAGCTAATGGATTATTGTACTATAATTGTTTGTTTATGTTTATACCGGCAATTTTTATAGCGTGGCAGTCTGGAGACTTGGCCATGTCATATGCCTTCAATGGCTGGACTAACCCGATGTTTCTTTTCCAATTTATCCTCTCGTGTATTATGGGATTTATTCTCTCGTACTCTATCATGTTGTGTACTAACTTTAATGGTGCTTTGACCACAACTATAATAGGATGTTTGAAAAATATTTCAGTTACGTATTTGGGGATGATTATTGGAGGTGATTATGTTTTTACGTGGATTAATTTTATAGGTTTGAATATCAGCGTTTTAGGTAGTATATTCTATACTTTTGTAACATTTAGAAAAAAAGAAAGTCCGCCAGTTGGTCCTGCTCAGGAACCACTACTATCCAAGATAGAAATTATTTGATGGTCTTTTCAAAATCTGTTCGTTATTTCTGTTTAATGTTGCCATAAAGTACACATTTGATGTGCCCGTATTTTTTATAAATAATATACCACATTTTTAATTGTAAAACAATGTTCTTCATTTTTTCAAATTCTAATTATTACATCGTTGTCCTATAGTGTATGGTGTATCTCCTAGTATTTTTTTAAATGTCAAAATATTAAATAAATCCTCATATTTATTTATTGTGGATAACTTATATAGCGCCATTTTCGTAATCATAGTATTAATTTGAATGATAAGATGGTCTCTTGCATTAATGCTCCGATTCATCATTAAGAGTTTGAGGACCTATAGTATCTTCCAAAAACACTTTGACACGAAAAGATTACTACAATTTAGACACATTCTTGTTTTAAGTATACCTGTTTATAATATAAATTAAAATGCAAGTATAAAAGGTTTGTGCTTCATATTCATTTGTCAATTCCATGTATCTGGTAATCAATAAAGTAAATTATTACTGCATAAGTTGATTGTTTTATGTTATGATCCATGCAATTATTTAAAATTTGCAATTAATTACACTCTACATAATAAAACACACGAGACAGTCATTCATAGATAAATCATTTGTGAATTTTTGAAATAGATTTGAATCAAAATTAATTTTGGTACTTACCTTAGTGAGTTTTTTCAAACTGGTATATAAAGAAAAGATGCTTTCTGCCTTGTAGACGTCGTAATATGTTTTGACTACATTTTTGCATATAGGATTTTTAATGTCAAAAATTGGTTAAAATGTGTCATTTTTGGAATTAGTTCACACATTTACACCTAAACATCAGTATCTAATTAGTAAATTTTATGTATAACTTGAAGGTACATTCTTAAATTATTTTACAATTTCGTGAACCTCGTATTATAGTTTGACATTTCAAAATCTGAAAAAGGTTTACAGTTTACTGCTTTGTATAGAGTAGTACCTACGTAACTTTTATGTGGGATATTCCTCATTCTCTCCATAAACTCCTTTCCGAATAAAACTATAAAAATAATGCAAGTATTGAAGAAATTGACTAAATGACAAACTTCTTTCAATACTTTATCTTTGACTGTTTCATTCATAGTATATATATATCTTAATTTTACAAAACCACGCTACGAAAGCCAGACGAATGCACATGAAATAGAAATCTGCTATTACTTGAGTTTGTAATGATAAAGTAGCAGATGCAACGTATATATAAGTACTATGCATGTAAAATCATGATTTTTTTATTTTATTTATAAAAGTCATAGAATAATAGGGTTGAATTGAAGAGCTTTTATTTAAATACTAAACCAAACTTCTGTTTAGATGTTCCTACTATTTATTATTTTTCACATTTTAATAGTTTTCATAATGCTTACTTAATCAATTTATTTAAGTTTGTGTTTATCGACATAGCTTTCGACCAGTATACACAAGTAATTATTGTATTACCTTTTTTAACGTAATACAGAAGAAGCTAGATAAAATCTTGTTTATTCAACATTATCAAATAGTCAAACCTAATGCATTTTATGATAATTCACGATTACTAAAAATAATGTTATTTTAACTCATTCAATAAGCAAATTTTGATCTACCAACCAGTCCGTCCCAAACACAAATAAATCATGAGAACAAACATTTGTGAAATTTTTCTATTAATCATTAGTATCTAAAAAAAAATTTTTTTAATTAAAATAAATATTTGCGTTCTTATGATCTACCCAAATATTTCAATTTTGGGAACATTTTTTTAGTCGTAAATAACCATGTTAGAAAATGGGAAACAAGTTGTGGTAGAGCGGGGTTCGGACCTTGGACCTGACCACAATCCGTCTCAATATAAAAACAGATATAAGCTACAGAGTAAAGTTATTCCTTGTTTCTTACTCTTATCCACATTTGGTAGTGCATAAGGCACTGCGTTTGTACAAAAATTGCGGTATTATCTTTATTTATTAGATTAAAACAAGATGATCAGTTTCGTGCTTATGGAAATCAGTTTAAAAAGACTTGAGAAATGAAAGACAAAAGTTTTTAAATAAATATTTTATTTTTAAAGCTTGTAAATTCATAACCTTGTTTTATGTGTGTATTTTACGATTCAAATGACCTTTTTCCAGTTGAATAATTTAATTGAATGAATTATAAAATCTTTCAATAAGGTATTTGACTTTTTACTTATCCTGTATCTCTGGAGTATTTTGCTTATAATATTGTAACTTGTACCTATAAACTTAAACAATTACAGTATTTTACTAACACAAATACCAAGATAATTATGATTGTTTGGAATGGACTGAAACATATCAATGTGTCAAATCGATAGATAGCACACAGATATTGTATATCTAAAGTACTTTATTTATGGTTTGGACAATTTCCATTTATTTTAATGTATTAATTAACTGATACACAATAATTAATAAACACATTGCTGTCAATATTTTTTTCTAAGATTTATTTTTAAAAATAAGGGAAGGGCTGGGAGTGGTAGTGTACTATACCATGAAAACTATAATTGCATTTTTTGCTCTACAGACTCCCAATCTGAGATAAGCATTATCAGCATTTGCTCTACTGATTCACAATCTCGGATTTTCATAGTGGTATTCGCTGACACTGACCAGTATGAAATAAATCGGATCAGGGCCTAAATTTATCGCCACAAGGAGTGCAGTATTTTCCTCCTAGGTTGCAAAAAACAAGCAAAACATCGTGCCGCTTCTCCCTAGGGGTAGGTAGAGAGGATAGAATGCTATATCACTGTCTTTGCATACAAACCACGCTTCCTCTACATTCATACATCTTCTCATGCACGCGCGCCACTTATTATTAATATTTTTTTTAAAAGAGAAATACTTGAGTTCTTATTATTTACTCAAATATTTAAATTTTCAGACCATTTCCTAAAAGTCGTAAATAACTTGTGCTGGAAAAATGGAAATTGAGTTGTGGTAGAGTGGGATTTAGAGTGGGCTAGAAGAACCTCGGACCTTTAGCCTGTGAGTCCACAATATACCACGAGACTACAACCCAGTTAAAAATTCCTTTAATTATTTGTTAGATTTAGTCATATCACGTCTTTCTCGTTTTCTACATTCATCAATATTTGCATCGTAAATCCTTTTAGCCGTTCTTTCACTGTTCATTGGCTCTACATATACAAACCAACGCGAAACTCCTTTCTTGATTTTGTTAATAATGCTGATCTCAGCCTTACATTATTTCATTTTTATTTTATTTTATTTTATTTATTTAAAATACTAACAGGTGTACAGGTTAAATTAATATAAATAAAAACTATAAAAATGTATACATAGTAGGGCCTGCCATCCAATTATATGTATTCACTAAATTATACTGCAATAAAGCGACGACCGTCGAAAGTTTGAACTATATAAAGAATAAATACACTTTTTATTAAAATAAAAGAAATATGGACAAAACAAGGAGATAGTGGGAAAGAAAAGAAGGAAATGGATAAGGAGTGGTGAAGGATGATTGAAGGAAAGTAGGAGTGAAAAATTACATTTGATTTCATGATTAAGAGGAAGAAAAGAGACAAAACGTCTATTCTCTGTTATTTCCAATCAAGACTATTAGTTCTCTTCTGTACCTATTATATGGAGTGTTAAATATATCAAGACTATTAAAATTCTTGTTTAATGCTTCACATATACGAGTGATCGTAGAATGTTTCCGATGATTATTTTTATTATTACGAATATAGAAAATATCAGAGTCTAGTTGGTCTGGAGGGGACACGGTAAGCAAGTAGATGAATTATTTCTGGGGAATCAAATTCATTATTTACAATTTTATGCACAAATCTCGACATTTGTGCACCTTTCGCACATAGTTTTACCACACATTCGCCTCAGAGATCGAATTTCAACAGCATTCAGCCTACTTCAATCCTTGTTTTTCCAATTCCATACATAAAGGTCGACACCAGGATTCCATTGTGAGCTGCTTATTTCGCATCCTGCTCCAAACATTTATTTGACAAAGTTCCCGGCACTCGCCCTCCTTTCAATATATTTACAAATTATTTGTTTATAATAATATGTTGAAATATTATTATGACAAAAATATTTCAAACCCTTTTTCCCCACTTTTAAGAATTGTAGCACAGCCCACTAGAACACATTAGTTGACATTTTGGTTTTTGGTTTTTTTCTATACATTTATTCACTTTTATATAGAGCTTCCTCTCGGACATACCAAACAAAAATATTGTCAACGGTTGAGAAAAAACTCTTCAATTGTTTGAAAACATCATTTTCAAAATAAGAATCTAAGTAAAAAAAATCAAAATGGAGGACTAACTTATTACGGATGCCGCTGGGCATTGGTATCGGTATACGTTTATGATACTATGCAAGTGTCTAAGTACCTAATTGGTGTTTTCGCCGACAGCATTGACAAAGTATCACACATATGGTTGAAATTGCGTATAAAAAATCCAAGCTTTGTGAACTTAGTAAGCACAGGCTCGACACCTCACTACAATTTATAACTTCTTTTGTAGATTATGAATGACATTCTTGTTTCGGGGGTTTTTACAATGTTATTTCATTTATGTTCTATGATCACTGCATAATGAACATTACAAGTGGGTGATGTCAGTTAAGTTAAAACCTTACCCTTGATTTGTAAACATGACAACTAACAGAAGTGTTTCAATTTGCGAAAAAGTGGTAATTATTTGTAAAATAGAATGTGGCGCGAAATACGTTGAAGTGTGTAAAAAGTTTTCTCTATCCATTGTCAACATTGTGAACAAATACGAATGTTTATTTATCTGAATTTGAAATTTAGAAACTGGTATTTTTGTAAGCATTTATTATAATTTTCAATGGTGACAATATGCAATGGCGATTGGATTAAAAAACCTTTCTCTGGTATAACGAGTAATGCTTATAACGAGCAAATTCAGTCGGTCCCGTCTTCCTCGTAATAACCGAGTTCGACTGTATTCATTTCTTTTTTTTGTTAGAAAAATTCATCACAAACTTGTCTAAAACATATGTATAATGTTTTTCAATGGTCCAAAAAAATTTGATTAGTAATGATTTTTTTAAAGAATTATGATATGATGCAACGTACAATTTTTTATATTTTTCATCGCTTTATAAATATCCTTCAAGGTACCTGCGTTGTCACTAGCAATTGATTTATGTAAGCGAGTCTTCCTTCTTCAATAAACATTAATGAGTAAAGTGGTTTTCTAAGTACCTACAGTGTTGAAAAATTATCAGCCTTGTGGGTCACCACACTTGATGGTCATGCATGTGTTAGATTCCCATTTGGATCAACAAAAAATAAATAAAACAAATCAATGAGAATTCGGTACTGCTATTTTTAAAATGTCTTTTTTCCAAAAACCAAAACTGTTTCTATTTTCTCAAATTAGTTCATGTTAAATTTCACTAGTACCCATGCTTTTTAAGATTTATTTTTAAAAATCGCATCATTAGAATTTTTTAGTTTATTTATCCGTTTGTATCCAGTTCAAAAGTGATTAAAAAAAAAAAATATTTGAATTTTTACCCCTGTTATGATAACATGTCTCATTATGTTAATTTAACTAGAATTTTTTTGTGGTTTTCCAAAATTAAAAATATTTATTTCTTGTGATTGTGAAACATCTACATTTATTATGTAATTAAATTCTTCGGGAGAGTCGTGAAATGCCTCTCAAAAAATTTTTTTTAATTCCCTGTTTAAAATTACGCAGTCAATATAATTAGAAGTAATATAAAAATTATAAATCAATTCTTTTGCAATTTTTGTCTCTTCTGAAAATAGAATTTATACAACTTAACTATAATTGATGCAGTGATGTTTTTTCAGTGCTGATATATGTCATGATTATTTACTTCATTGCAATGTTATGTGCAATGCTCTCCATTCTAAATTGATAAGTAAAATGCATATTTGCAGTTCTGTTTATTTAAATTACTGTTTATACAAATAGTTGCTCACCTTCTTTTCAGATATGCATATATTTTTTAATGTAAATATTATATTATTCATATTTAAAGCATTCATTTTTTTTATTAAAACACATACTGCAGTTAAATTTTAAGTGTTTTCTTTTCAATGTAAAATATGGGCACAGAGGTTACGTGTGGAACACAACATACTACAAATGGCCGCCTTGGCTTTGTTGGCCCTTTCACCCTTTTCACGAAATTTTCGATCACATTTTGACATAATTGTGGATGAATTCTGTCAATAACTTGTTGAATTTCCATTTTGAGCTTCGGAATTGTCTGGATTATTTGCATACACTTTTGCCTTCAGAAACCTCCAAAGAAAAAAGTCCTTGGTTCGTAGGTTTTCACGGCCTTCAGAATATAGATAGTGTTTTTCTGGGTTATTATGTATATCATTCAGCCCTGAAGATGGACACTGCAATGTGCTCCGAAACGTCGGCAATACAAAGCCCACAAACACGGCATAATAACCCAGAAAAACACTATCTATAAAAAAGTCCTTGTTGAAACCAAATATCATCAACATCAATTGCATCCAACGCAGGCCACAAAAATTTAGTTAAATTGTTGCGGTAACAAAGACCATGTCAACATTGCATTCTCAAAAAAATACAGGCCAATTATTCCGACAGTCCAAAATCCACACCACACGATCAAACGCGGTGGGTGCAGCCTTGCTGATGGATCACTCGTGGGTTTTCGGTGCCCCAAATTTGACAGTTCTGATTATCAACGTACCCATCAAGTTAGAAGTGAAAAAAAATTTTTTTTTGGTAAAATCACCATTGGCTCCATTATGCAATTAGATCAAAGCGTGCATGTGGAGGTCTTTGGTCAAAATTTACTGCAAAGAGCTAAGTATACTCGTCCCTTCTTGCAGCTTGCAGATTTATGTATTAGTAATAATATGCAAGTAATTTTAAAGAGATTGTAGTTTTACTGCATAAAAACTGCCCTACTATTAATTTTTATAGCAGTGTTTTGTCTCAATTAGGCCGATGCATTAAGCATTAAAAGTATATAACGATGCTAAAATCTGTAGCCAACTTCATGGCTGGCCTAACTACTGTCAAAATTCTGCTATTGGTGCAGATGTTACAAACATAAATTAGCATGTAGGCCTGCTTGGGTATGAAAATATTGCAGCCAGAGAATGAAAAAAACAAATTAAGGTTTTTTTGGCACAAAAATTATGAAGATGAACTATAGAATAAATATTTCAAATTTTTGAATTACCGAGAAATTCAGAACTCAAATTTCACAATCAATAATAAATTTTCATTGATTTAAAAATATTATGCCTCTTATTTTCCTATTTTATTTGCTTCGCCAGTATCGCGGTACTAATCTGTATATTACAGATTATGTTTGATTATACCTCCATGATTTTAACTATGTACTCATATTGTCAGAAGAATTTTTTTAATGTTTGTTAACATATTTCATTGAATAGTACCTAATACACAAATAATGACTGTAAGTGTGATCCACTCTGACGTTTCAGCTACCGTTCCAGAAGCCATCTTCAAATATGGCTCCTGCTGCGGTAGCTGAAATGCCGATTGTAAAAACACTTATTTTAATCCTTTCCGCGCATTCAAAATTGACATATTTTCTTTTAGTTTAAACACTTATTTTACGTATTTCAATTATTAGTTTAGACACTTATTTTTTTAGTAACCATGAATTCGTGATCGTAGAACAACGATGGATGTGCGAAGAATGCAACATCGACTTTTTTTTACATTTGATCTTGAAAAGGTTTTATATAAGCTTTTTATTCCAGGTTTTAAAAAAGTAAAATGTATATAACTAACCCAAGTATCAATGGATATACTTTTGTACTTATAATGTTATGACATGAAGTCTCAAAAAAAAAATTTCCGCTTTCACATAAAGTTAATGAAAATCACAAAATCACAAAATCACGTTGTTCTACGATTGTTCTACGATCATGACGATGTAGACTCTATACTTGATGAATACTTAAGCTATGAACCTTTTTGATAATAAATTACTCAGATATGCTGTGAGCACAGTGTAGTAGTGCTGTCATAGGCACACACACGTACGTAAGCACCACGGTAAATAAGTTCAAATAGTTGTTTTTTTCCAAAACAGCTTAAATAGTTTCTAATATATTACGATGAAATATCTTTGTTTTTTTTGTATTTAGCACTTTATTTTTTGCAATTGAATTACCAACTAGTTTCGGCTAAATACTATCCCTTCTTCAGGGTTAATTACAAACTAACACCATAAAAAATTTACACCGTGGGGGTGTAAATTTTATACAGCATATTACACAAACTGCAATATAGGAAATATACTAAAAAATATGAAACAAAAAACTGATAAATTAGATAAATCGGGCATTTACAAGTTTACTTGTCACGACTGCAATTAATTTTATGCTGGAAAAACATCACGCACATTTAAAACTAGACTCAAAGAACACATAAGATGTCTTAAAAAGAGCAACTTTTCGAAGATTGCAGAACATATTCTTACAAATAATCACTAATTTAATTTTGAAAATGGTATTAAAATTTTACACATAAACAAAAAAGGCCGTAAATAACAATGTAAATATTATTAATAATCGAATAAATTTAAGTAATAGTCATATTTTGAATATGTTCCCTCTCCCTAAATCTACACATAAACCCCCAGTCTCTACCCCCTCTCTTCTCCCTTAGCCACACCCACTCTACCCTAATAGTGTAAATGTTTATATCATGTTAGTTTGTAATTTGCCTAGCTTGGAACGGGGTATGTACCCTTGTTAGCTGGGCAAAGTGAACATGGAATTGTATTTTGATAAAGAGTGTGAATAAATAAATAAATAAATTAACCCTGAAGAAGGCATAGTATTTTGCCAAAACTACTTGGTTATTTAATTGTAAAAAATACAGTGCTACATACAAAAAACTAAGTTATTTCATTGTAATATATCGGATAATAATGTTCCACAAAATTAGTGCTTCAAATATTAGAAACTGTTTCAACAGTTGCTTGTACCAAATTTTCTTGCCCACGCCCTCTAAACTGTTTTTTGAAATTGTTTCACAAAAGAGTTTAAGAAGTGAAACAATAACTGTTGCTACTACTCTTTTTAAATAACCGAAACGTCCATCTCTAGTTGGAATGAATCCAACTTACACTTGATCAGCCAAAAAATATGATACATATTTATAAACATGTACCTACAGTAATTGGTATGTTCTTAAAAATATATCAAATTACTTTGCAATACTATGATAACTCAATTAATAATTGTCACTGAATAAACTGAACCTACCCTGTAATTGGATATAGCTATCTACTCTCATACATTGTATTTAATTTACTCATAAATAATGAGTAGATATCTTTTTTTCCAGTCAGTTAAGTTTTATAGATTAAAATAACTCCTAAAATTTAATGTGTTTAGCAGACAGATAAGCATTTGGCATACCTATATTGTTTTATTTTATTTAACAGGATGATAATAATTCAATTATGTATGTTTATCTTTTAACCCTTCAGAAATGACATTAAGAAATATTTATAATAAAAAAATATATTAAAAAATACAAAGTAATTTCAATACAAAGAGATAATCTCAAATTTGGTGTTATATTTAAGTATCATAAAATTCAAAGTGCCTAAATTTCCTTGAATTTTCTTTCCTGTGTAAAGGAAATCAAAACATGTGTTTCTTTGAACAAATTGTTTTAGTTATACTGTTTATGAAAATTAATAATATGAGGTGAATATGATAATTTGATTGCAGACCCATTTAGCAAAAACATATTTTTATAAATTTTAGTTTTTCAATGAATCTATTTAATTACCGTTCATTACTTGAGTTAACTACATAATTAATTCTGCACCTGACTCACTGATTTTTCTTTCAGTCATGAAAAAAAAATCCGTTCATCTTAACTTCCATTGTCAATATATCCCTTTCATTATAAAACTGATTTACAAATTATGTATAATATAAAATTTCATAACACTAACTATTATTTATAAATATGTATAGGAAAAACAATGGCAGTTTATTTGACAAAATGAATCAAACAATTTTTAATTATTTATACTTACCCGTTCTTTACATTTGCATTTGATGTATTTTTCGTCACGAACAAATTTAATCATTACTTAACCCAATATGCATTATAAATTACTGTTTTATATTTGACTTTTTGTTGATTCTATCAAAAATCAAACATTGGTTAAACTGTTGAAAAAAATGTTATATCAGCTTGACAAACTGTATCTTAAAATCAATATTTTTTTTAAGATAACAAACACGCCAACCAAATAAGATCATTGCAATAGCAAAAGTTTTTTAAAATTTGAATACTGCTTTCCAAATATGTAAATATTAAATAATAATATATTCATTTAGCGTATATGTGTATTATTTTTAATTAGAAACTATGCAGGAGAGTGCAATAAACATTGAAATGCCTAAATGCCTTTTTGCTAACAAGAACAGAGAAGATATGGTTACCATTAAGAGTAAGAATATTATTTGTTTTCCAAGCAATTGCATACCGCTGGCTAATAAATATTTTAAACAAACAATATTTTTAATTAATGTGTGTTCTATGTGAATTTTGTCTAAAAAATATATTTTAGATTATTTATTTTGTCTGTAATATTACAATGTGTATTTTTTAATACATATTTTTTTAATTTCTCCAGTACGTTTTAAATGGCTGAATCTAGTGGTATAATTTATTGATTGGAAATATCAATTTAATAATCTAAAGAAATTAACGAGGCCAGCCCTAATTGGCAAACAGTAGATTTTTGCACTATCATTTTAGAATGTAGAAATGTAACACCGGTGGCCTCACTGTTTTACCAATTCGCATTGGTCGGGCTGCATATAGAACAAAACAACTCACGCTAAAATGTCTGAAGAGTTAGACTACCCTACACAGTACCTCCGGAAGTAGGTTCTACAATGTTGATATTAAGGTTCTTATGATAAGGTTGGTTATTTGCTTGACACATTGGTATAAGTTGTTATTGTCAAATTCGATAAGCACCCCATATACGCATAGGTAAAAATGGGATTTTGTATGAAACAATTCAAAATATATTATTTTAGTGCTTGTTTTGGATACAATTATTTCAATTTTACCAATGCGATACATTTGTCATATTTATTTACCTGTTTTATAAATTTTTGGTTGTATTATAACTATTTTGTCTAAAGCTTTTATAAAGACTGGCTTTCTATGTACATATGATAATGTAAATTGTTGATTTTTATCCTTTATATTTAAGTCATAGAATTATTTTTATTTTTCTTAATTGTAATGCAAATTGAGTGGTGTTCCTATTGCCATTTAAAACAATTTCATGTTCTTGTATAGTTCATTATATGATCTAAATTATTGTATCGAATTCCTGAAAATGTTATAATTAGGTATGTGCCATGTGTTTATGCACAATATATTTGTATTTAATTTGTAAATAATTGTGAATATTACCAAAAATTGCATTTACATAAATGTTTTATATTTTAGTGTACTTATTAATTTGTTATTCTCTTTGAAATATTAAATTTATTATGAAGATAAGAAATAATTGTTTCATTTTATTACCTGTTTTCTGATAATAAAATATAATTGGCTTACAAATAGCTTAGGTGGTATTTATTTTCAAATGTTCATTTTATGTTCAACTCTTTATCTTACTTATACACAAATACGGACCTACCATTGGTTCAGTTACAAGGGAGGGAAGAATAACATGCTCCTATTAAATTACAAATGCATATATTCCCATCCCTTTGAGCAAGGAACAAGGCACTTGATCCCCTTTGATCCGGCACTGTAAATATATACATACATAAACGTAGTGACACGAAATCATACTAATGACAGATCGCATTCTAGGGCATATTTTTGACAGATAAGCTGTCGTGGCCGCCAGATATGACGTTTTCCTAGGAAACCACTCTCTAGTCACCGTTTCGGCGGCCGTTCACCGCATCACCGTTCATACGGCCGTTAAGATATCGGCACCGTTTTCCTAGGAAACCAGAGCTTAACAGAGTGTGTCTATTTATTCCAGGGCTGCATTCGGGAAGCCTGCATATACTACTAAAAATGGGAGAATACCGCGAAACCGTCGAATTTTGCCCTGGATGGATATTTTGCCCAAACAGTCTAATCTATGATTTGGTACCAAATTTACCGAAATCAAATGGAAATATGTTTTTTTAAAGGTTGATCATAGATTAGACTGTTTGGGCAAAATATCCATCCAGGGAAAAATTGGACGGTTTCGCGGTACTCAGTTTTGGTGTAAAAAAAAAGTTTTTTATTTACATGTTTACAAACAACATATTTTTTTTGTGGATCCCAATCAGATTCTTTCCTTAAATTCATTATAATTTATATATTTTTACTTGACTTAAGGGAATGCTTAATTAATGTTAAAAAAAGTATTCCCACCAGTGCATCCCTATTAATAAGAAGAGCTTAGCTATTGTGCCGCTAAGCGTAATTGACATATACAAGAAATAATACTTATATTCAAATATGAATTATTTTAAGCTTTGTTTATCACTCATAAACAAATAGCTACTAATGAAAAGTTAATCCATCCTTTTTTAAATGTTTATCCAAACAGGTTTTACACGCTTTCATGACAAAAGCAGGTATTTTGTTTTCAATTGTAAACATCTAGTTCACATCATACCTGGTTGGCAGTTAAAGAATGACTAAATACCTGTTAGGCTCATGCCCAGTCATTGAGCGTTTGGACATGGGATAAGTGTCATATTTTTTTAGGGCTCAAGGCGCGTCTGTGTGTATTAATAGGTCAATGCATACACATAATGATTTTATAACACATTCTTAGAGTCAAAATTTTGTATTTTTCAGCGCATCTGGCAATCCTCGTTACAATAAGTATCATTCCAGAGAATGTACTAAAACATTAATTTGCAATAAAGCAAGTAAATCAAGCTTTGTTAATTATATTTACAAAATATATTTAAAAAATACCAAAAGTCTGGAGTCAGATATATATTTTTGGATAAGAAAAAAATATTCAAATTACTAATTTTTGTGATAAGGCCCTTTTCATATCTTTGAAGGTTATATAATTTTTAAATAAAAAAATTTAACTATAGTAATTTACATAACCCTTGGAAGAAAAAATAAAACAACTAGCCAACACAGTTATTGGAGTAAATAAGCAGTCATATTTTTATTGATGAAATCGGAATTCACTTGTGACAAATTTAAAAAACATTTGCATAATTTATAATAACCCAAACTAGACACAAACAGTTATTTCATACTTAAAAAATAATTGAGTCTTGGTATACACTCCTCTTAAACCTAAAAGATGAGTGTATGATCTATTCTGTGGCTCTTTGAAACCAAAGTTATACCCATTATTGCAGCAGTGGTGAAATTTTAATAGTAAACATTTTCTAAAAGTAGCCAAAAATAGGGCACCCGTCCAATGATAAAGAAAATGTACTTCGTCATAACTTATAAGGTTTCTAACTTTTTACTAAGCTCTTTATTGTACCATTTTTAATACAATTACAAGTTTTAAACAATTATTTTTTTATACTTATGCACCCACACCCACACACACGCACCCTCTCCCTCATTCATTCCCACACATGTATCGCACATGTATCCTCTCCCTCATTCATTCACGCATACACACATTCACATACACATAAATACAAACGTCACACAAATACAATTACTAAACTTCTTTTCTTATATATTATGTGTCATTATATTTACAGTGGATTTTTTTAATTGGCTTTAGCATAGTTAATATTTTTCTACTTATTTTGATTATGTAATAGCTGTAAAAATCCCAAATAAAATAAATTAATAATATTTTGAGTTTGTCCAAATTTTTGTAGACAAGGACTGGATTCAACTCCCTGGGGAGCTGTTAACATTAACATATTACAACAGAGATGAAGAACAACTTCACAAA
Organism: Micrasema longulum; assembly: GCF_059751315.1. Lineage (NCBI taxonomy): Eukaryota > Metazoa > Arthropoda > Insecta > Trichoptera > Brachycentridae > Micrasema > Micrasema longulum. The sequence continues at coordinate 100,645 of NW_028277451.1, forward strand.
CATCAACAGATGAAAGAATTGAAGGAATACCAAATATGGGCAGAATGTGGCCACTTAAACCAGCCAATGACAGGTCATAAGCCCTGTATATGCCTAGACTTCTCTTAAATGTTCTTCATCTCTGTTGTAATATGTTAATAATTATAATAAAATATTATGTCAACATATTGGTATCTTTAAGTAAACTTATCAGGTATGTTTTAAGTGGTTTAGGCTTTATTTACAAAAATATCACATTAACTATTGATGTTTTTAGATATCAATTTCGGATAATCTATCGTCAAAGCAATTTAATTTAAAATGTTTAAATATAACTTGTTAATGTTCAAATACACATGGTTAAAGTTCAATAGTCATCATCATTCCCTTTCCACACTTGATGGTGTATAGACCTCTGCATTGGTGCACCAATTGCAGCGTATCTTGATCATTTCTGTTCAATGAAGATAAGATAATCAGTCTTATGCTGCAGGTGCCAGTCCAGATATTATGAAATATTCTTGTATAAAACTACGAGTATCTTTTCAAATCAATATTTCATGTCAAGCATGTTGGATCGCACCGGAAATCTCTTGCATGGTAGGCAAATGCGCTGACCATTAAACTACAAGGCGGAAAAGTTCAAAAGATGTAATAAATTGTAATGTATTTTCAATCTTTAAAAATCTAAATTCAATTGTTGCATCAAAATCGGTAAACATGTTTTTTAATATGTGTATTTTTTGTTACAATTCGAGTAACAAATGACCCAATATTCTAGAAAAACTCAATTTTCTAAATAGTCGTAAATACCAATCAATTTTTCACAATTCGATAAGCCATTTTTTTTTAAAGAAAAGAAAGTGATATTTGCATCCTCTTTGATTTATCCATATACTTTAATTTTTGGGGCTATTTTCAATGAGTTGTAATTTACTCACGTTTGAAAAATGGGAATCAAGTTGTGGTTGAACGGGATTCGAAGCTCGGACCTCTCCGTGAGATAAAATAAATTGATGCTCTAATCTTAGATTCATAAGTCTGGTTTTGCTTGATTCTCAGTATACACCTCCAACACAATATTCTTTACCAAAATCATTATTTAATATTATTTTCTCTATTGATTTTATAGGAAGTTCATGTCTCAGTAGCATGAATACAACATATGTATATGGAGAATAATGGGTCTTTGAACTTTTTTTCATTATTTACATGGCCTATTTAGTCCACTGTTATTATTAGCCAGAAACATGTTATATGATTTTCGGGAACAAACAGGACTTAAATATCAATATTTCTCTCGGAACTGGCTATATTGAAAAGACCAATGTAACTAAATACTTGGGACTATTTATTGACTCCAAACTTCCATGGAGCTACCAATTTGAGCATGTAAAATCAAAAATAGCACCCGTAACTGGCGTATTGCATAGACTTCGAGGCTTGCTTCCTCATTCCGTTTTGTTTGCCGTCTACTACGCTATGATTCATTCCCACCTATCTTATTTATCATGCATATGGGGTTTTGCCAGCAAAAATCAGATCTCGGAAATACAAATTCTTTAGAACAGAGCTCTAAGAAACATTCTTGAACATAAATGGGATTCCCATGTCAAGGATATCTACCGGCAAACAAAGATACTTCCTTTCAAGGTAATGCCACTGCATGACATAACCATTACTATTTTAAATATCATAAACTTTTCTGCTCACTCAAATTTAAAATACACATTTGGTCATAATATTCATTATTACAATACGCGTTATTCAGTGAATCTTCATGTGTCTAAGTTTCGCTCAACAAAGTTTGGCAGTAGGTCCTTGGAAAATATTGGCCATTCCGAATATAATAAACTGCCTGATGAGCTAAGACACAAAAAATTGAATAAAAAATCCAGAAGTGTCGCAATTAAAAAATATTTCTTAAATCTTTTTGATAGTGATAATTATTAATGTAGTTTATATAAATTGGTGTTTTATGTTTCTTATACATTATTTTTTTCTTTTTATTTCAGATGTATTAATTTGTATGATATTATGTATTGTCAAAAAAATTATTTTTCTTATGTACGGTCCCAAATGAGTTTCTTTAGTAACTCCTGGGAGTATAATATGTACTTTTTGTATTATCTGTTTTTAATAATAATAATAAAAAAAACAAAATTTATATTTCCAAATGTTTTTTTAAAAAATAAAATGGCGTTGTAAAATAAATTTGATGCTTTTGCCAATGTCATGTTGAATTATTTTATAAACAAACTGGTTTGCAGTACGCAACCAGCAACCAGGCCCAACCGTCGGGTCTGCAAGCAACATAAACATAGGTAAGTCTAACAGTTCCAAGAAAGTTCTCTCCTTTCTCGTTTCAAAACTAAAAAGGAGAATCCCCCCACCAAACGATCAATCCTCCACCCATACTCATGCTACTGTCACTGATCCAACAACAGGCCCCAGTCGAGCTACAAATCGATTCCGTTATTTTTTTTAAATTAAGCAAAAAGTTGTATGTATCCCTGCTGGCTAAGATGAGCTAGATATTTGTAGGAAGAGAAATTAGTGGTGCCAAAGTCTTAAAAAAGGTTGGCATTTGGTCATTTATTGGGTAAACAAAGAATAAGTGGTTGAGATCTTCTTCTTCTAAACGACAATCGCAAATGGGGGAGTCAAAGACACCAATTATCGCTAGGTGAGTCCTCATACAGCAATGCCCTATCCTCATTCGACAAATGGTGGATGTATCTTTTTTAATTTGGTAATGTATCCAAAATAAAACAAGTTTATTGAATTATAATTCTACTTTATTTTTTATAAAATATACAAAGGGTATATTGTGACGCGTTTCGTCTTGTTAGGACATTTTCAAACAAACTATCTTAAATATTTACAAAGTTTCCTTATATACTAAAAATAATTGCTATTTTATGTTTGTGGATTTCTATGCAAGCCAAAATAAGTATTAATAATTAAAATTCAATTAGGGTATACTGAGTATATTAGAGGAATATTTTGGTTATATTGGGGAAAAACCTTCCATTATTTAAACAATGGTAATGTATCTTTTTTGTTCAGCAAAATTTTCTTAAACCAAAGACGTGATGGGACATAAGGTTGAATGAGAGTGTAATTTTTTCCTTTTGAAATTTTGGAGGAGTTTCATTTGTAGGACCAGCTAGATTACTTTCATCATATTTTTTCACCAAATATTATAACTTATATCGCTGTAGGGAATAAATCTCCCTTTTCATCTCTATAATTTAATCCAAATGGAAAGACTGGTCAATATTTTTCACAAACGGATCCAAATTGGAAATGTCTGGCTTTTCAGGAGCGTCTTTTTACAGTCACGATGATGGTCACTGTGCTCAATTCAAACTTCCTCAGCCTTCGTCAGTTTTCACCGCGGAATAATTGGCTTTAAGAGAAACTCTTTCCTATATTTTGATCATTTTTTTTTTTAAATGCCTCATTTTATCTGACTCCTTAAGCTCACTTCAAAAAATTAGTAGCAATCCCTTCAAACAAGCCCAATCCCAAATTGTATTCCAAATTTGCGAAAAATTATACTTAGTGAAACAAAAAAATGCTCAGGTTTCCCTAGTCTGGATTCCGAGCTATCATGGTATTCCAGGTAATGAAAAAGCCGATTCTTTAGCTAAGGGAGCTGTATTAAATGGAAGTCCAAATTACTCTTACTACCCAGCCGACGATATACAATCCAAAATATTGATATTTCCAAATGTTAAGAGCAAACAAAATAATATTACAGAAAACAAAACAAGAGAAGTCAATTAAACCCTTAAACAATATTTTAAATACATGGAATATTTTATGAGAACTTAAAATAAAAATTACATGTATTACACCAAAAAAAACAATCACAAAAACACCCAAAACCTTGATAATACATTTTTAAAAATAAATTATAGTGGAAACTTATTTGACGCAAAATATATGATAACAGAGATACGAGCATAGAATTAAGAATAGTCCAGAAGGAGCGTAGAATCATATTTCAATACATCGGACTGTGTCCAAAAAATCCCCCACTATGCCTCACTTTCGCCGCGCGCATTCGTGATGTCGCCGCGTAATTTGCACGACGGGAAAAATATAATCATAACACAAATGTAAGGTAAAAAAAAGCAATCTGTTAATTTCTCTAAATTTAATTGTGCACGCGGAAATATTGATTGACACAACAGAGTAGATAAGTAAAGGGTCATTTAATAAGAGTAATTGAATTAATGAACTTTAAACTTAAAATATAAAACAAATTTTATTTTACATAAAATTGATATTTTTATATCATGTTAAATAATATTTGATGTTTCGAAGATAATGTCGCTCAAATGTCCACCACAGAGTTGTTTAATCCGAGATCCAATCTTCATTAATTCTCTCATTAGATGAGCAAAGTAGGGTAAAAAAATATACTTCTCTGGCAACAAAATTTTTATTTTGTTTCCTCGACAATCTGACAGATAGAAAAATAATTCAATTTTTAAGTAATGCATTTGTTATATACACATTCATTCGCTAATTACACATGAAATGCGATTGCATCGTGTTTCTTTAAGATCCTAGCAGTATTTTTACACTTTAAAAGGACACAACACGGCATAGTTGAATTCAAATCAGGAGTGGCGTACTGAGCGACGTCTACAAAGAAACTAATGGGTCAAAACGTAGACCTACTCATTTATGAGTAGTTGAGTCGCCTTCTGTTTGATGTGCGTATGCGGTTTCTGGACTATTTTTAATTCTATGGATACGAGAATAGATAATATTTGAGAACTTATTTCTATTTACAAATAAAAAAAATTATAACAGTGCCTAGTTAAGTATTTATTAATTATATTTTATGATAAATCTAATATATTACAAATTATTTCAATAATAAATGTCAAATAATAATAATTTGAATATTGCACATATTCTAATCAACTTTTATTCCAATAATTCACATTTTTTGTAAAGCATGACCACATATTTATTATGTACATACTTACTCCAATGTGTGTACTTAACACTGTGTGTAGAGTGTACACCAACTAGTTACCTATAGTTCTACATTATCTCTGTGTTCACCTGAACCAATAACTTCCTTAAACCAAGGATAATCAAATTATTATTTATTATTCATAGATCAAAAGACAACAGTGTATTAGAATAATTATTATGATCTACATAGAGACCGTATTGACGGTATTATGGAGGTTGAATTAGGGAGGTTGCTTCACTATGCAGTGCAACGAATATCAAAAACGAATATTAACGAAGGTAGGAATATGAAAAAAATAATATTCTGCGTATTATTTCTTTTAAATACCAGCCGGTATTAAAAAAAACAAGTGTTACTGTAAAAATAAAATGTAATGGGGAGTGGCAAAAAGATGCATCGGCCGGGAATCGAACCCGGGCCGCCCGCGTGGCAGGCGAGCATTCTACCACTGAACCACCGATGCCCTGAAGGAAACGGCGACATTTATTTAATATAAATATTTTAATTTCATAAAGATTTGTGTCTGTTCATACATTATTATAATGTAATTTTCAACCTTCGATAGTAATAGTGTAATGGATTTAAACAAACAAATAACGAACTTTATCATAATGTGTGTACAATCGTGCGTACTTTTGATAACCCAATAATGGTCTCCGAATTCGGCTTATAGATGGCGTGAAACATTTTTTCCACAAACATCCCATGTTACCAACTGCTGCCAACAAAACCATACTTATCATTTATTTATATCTTCATGTTTGTGTTGGTTTCTGTAGAATGTCCAATGAAGTTAGTTGAAAATAAACTAATAAATTTGATTAAATTTAGTGAAAATGCCTTTAATTTGGAAAAAGTGGTGTCGGTTGTGTGCCAAAGAAGATGATTATAAGCTCGAATTGTCCAATGGGAGTCCTGGACCGGATTTTATATTGAGAATTTCAAAATATCTTTCTATACAGGTGACATTAGCCTCGCTTCGTGTATGACATTTGCCACAGGGTATTTAAGATATTCCTTAACACCGATCGTTTGCTTTTTTCAGTTATCAAATCAAAACGACTTACCGAACTCCATATGTCAAGAATGCTGCGACACTTTGGAAAATTTCGATGTTTACGCTGTAAAATGCGAAAAAGTGCAATTGATGTTTCGATCTTTTATAGCAACAGACCGAAATGAAGACGATGAAAGTATTCGAGCACATAAATCCATTTTTTTAGGGAATTCAATTGATGATAAGAAGTTAGTACCCATTTGCATCCTAAAGGTAAATAAACCAATGTGACAAATTTCGTTTATACTGAGTACTTCGAAATACTTTTTTGTATTTCTTTTATTTAAAAAAAACTTTAGTTTAAACATAAGTAAAATAATCTTTGTATAGTCTTATGGTTTTATAATTGAACTCGAATTATTGAGAACATCGGTATTATTGAGATATATTGTATTGTCCGAGAGACAGGTATCATTATGAATTTCGGATCCAATCCTTGACAAGTTAAAACCCTATTCCGTCTTGACATGTTCCTGTTTTTAAACATAAAATGCTTGTTTTTCTTGCAAATAGTAAAAAAGCACATTTTTTGCAAATATTTCCAATATTAAAAACATATATTTATTTAAAATTTAACTGGGGAATGTAAAAGATTTACCAAAAATCAACACTAGGAAGAATAGAAGACATGAGTGGGTTATGTGACAAATACAAAAGGCAGAGATATCTAGGGTCAAAGTTATGAACACCAGTACAATTTTTGATAATATAACGCCTTCCTTCACTCTTAAAATTAGTTTTCTGCTGCTGTTTGATGGTGTAGTTGGTTTTTAAAAAATAGAATACAAAAATAAAAGGAAAATAAGGAGACCACAGAGAAGATGGACTGACAACGTCGTCGGACTCGTGGGACTCATGGTTACAACAGGGATGGAGAACTGACAGGTCATAAGCCCTCCCTAGGGGGTGAAATCGACTTTACCATGTTTACAAACATCGATAAATAACTAACCTCCTCATCCTTTGTTTTTGTTTGTTTAATTCATCCTTTTGTTTGCAGAGTGAAGATGATAAGAAAGATGATGTTATAGTTATAGAAAAGGAATTAGAAACCCTCCCGGCAACTAGAAAAAGAAAAGCAAAGGATAAGTGTCTAAAGAATGCCGAAGTTAAAGAGGAATTGGTGAGTGATCATGGAGACTTTGCAATGGACAACAATTCTTATAGTGAAGATGATCATATTCCTCTAGCCAATGTTACCATTTCGGGTAAGTAAAATAAATATATTAATTAAAATGGTATTTATTTTGTAGAAGTTTATTTTTGATTGATTAAAAATTTCACGAGTTTTACATCAAAACACAGATTTCATGAAAATCAAATGGAGAAATGTCTGCCTTGTAATGTAGTGATCAGTGTGTTCACCTACCATGCTTGAGGTCCCGGGTTTGATTCCTGGGAAGGTTGCCATGAAATATTTGATTCTAAAGGTGGTTTTACACTGAAGTATCTCATTGTCCCTGGACCGGCACCTGAAGCGTAAGATTGATCACCTTGCCTTCCTGTAACAGATGATCAAGATACGCTGCATTTGATTTAACAATGCAGTGCCCTATGTACCATTAGGTGCAGATGTGGTTTGATGATGATGATAAACAGCTGTTTTGCATTTTCAAATGACTGTCAAAATCTAAGTTTAATTTTTATTACTTTATTAAGTTAAAGTCTGTTCATTATTACAAGAATTTCCAAATAAACAAACCTGCCGCGTGATATCCGACGGAGAATAACCCATTTCACACATATCATCTTAATCTAAACAACACAGTAAAATAATAGTGGATTGACATTTACTGGATTCGTTTGTACCTATTTAAATTTGAAAATATTAATATTTTTTGTTTTTTTTATAAAACTCCATAGCTAATGATTTTAATAAAAATATCAAAAAAAACGACTCTGTTAATATGTTATTAAAAAAAAAGAAATTGAAGCGTTCTTATAATTTACCCAAATATTTCAATTTTGGTGACCATTTTCCACGAGTTGTAAATAACTCACTATTAAGAAATGGAAATCAAGTTGAGGTCGAGTGATGTCGAACCTCGAACCTCTAATCCGTGAGTCCCTAACACTAGCCACGGGACCACAACCCGATTCAAATAATATATTAAAACTTAACAAAAGAGTTTTTAGTGATTATTTTATCATAATCATTATTTAAATTTAGCGAGTACCCTCAAGTAAAAATCCTGCAAAAGAAAATTGACTGGAGATTAGTCGGTCTCACGGTGTACTGGATATAGCGTTTGCCAGGCATTAAATAAATAAATAATTGTAAAACAATAAATATCGATCCACCTTATTGTATTTCATCTTGCCACGTAGATTTTTGCCGTGGTGTAAAATAGGCCAATCGAGCGATATCACGCAGTGGGCTCGTGGTTTGCACGTGCACAGCGGTCCAGTCTCCGTGAATGTGCGGTAGTTCATAACACCTTAAGAACGAATGCAAACTTTTAAACGGTTAAGTACCGTAAGCGAGTTAATGCGCTCTCCACAGTGAGGGCCTGCCATATAAAAATAGCTCATAAACTTTAAGCGTCGAGGTCCCAGTATGTTACTCAAATAAGATTTACTTTCTACCGCCAAGTACGGTCCAATCGAAAGAGAAATGTGTGCATAAGAGTGGATCCTATGATAAAAGTGTCCACTGAGTGGATACTATGAGAAAACAGTGTCAGCAAACGTGTTAATGCGCTTCATTTGGTAGACCAATTACACTTTATATAGGCTGTGAAATTTAAGTACATGTGGGTGGGAGTATTTTTTTTTTAAAGATGTTTTGCTGAATATATTTATAGGAAATAATTATTTAATTATTCAATATTATTATTTACAGGTTTTTAAAAAATATTATTTCAAGGTTTTTTTATTTTACAATGAGACAGAATTTTACTCAAGTATGTCATTAAGGTACTATTAGTGATATTCGAAAAGTATTGTTTAAAAGAAGTTACTCAATTTTGTGGGAAAAACTTAGTGAATTTACTTATAGCGCCGATGTGTACGTAGCTGCTTTCCTCTATGAATGCAAGTTGTGCAACTATCATTTCGAGGTGCGAAATGAATTTTAAAATAGAATCTAACATAGGTAGATATTAACAAATAGGAAGAAAATTAGTTTGGAATTAAAATACGAAAGTCTAGGCATTTATGTAACTAAGATTCCTTTTTCAGATACAAAACCTATGAAAGTTCGTAAAAAAAAGTGTAGTAAAAAGGCCAGTAAACATTCATCAAAAATGAAGCGTAAAAAAAGTAGTAAATCCAAAGAAAAGATTGGCTTGCTGGAAGAAATAACTGAGAATGATTTCAATATTAAAGTTGAACCAATGTCGGATGAGGGTGGTAATGTTAGTAATGGAGATGATGAGGATTTCAACATAGATGACGAGAAAAGAGACGCAAAGAAAATTAAAAAACAGAGAAAAAAAACTTCAGCTTCATTTATTAAGTAAGTTTTGTAACACCGAAAATCAAATTTCGTTTTCTTGTTTAAATATTTACTATCATCGTCTCATTATTATTTTTATTTCTATATTTTGTAACCATAATCAATTATAGTATAAAAATAAATACATTTTGGTATTTATTAACTACAGGTATTTGAATTCCAGGTATGAGTGTTACATCTGTGGAGAAGATTCGAGGAACTGGCACGCTCTGTGTGTTCACTTCAGGGATGTTCACGACATGAGAGCCAAGGTCATGTGCTGCTGTGGCAAGTTTCTTGCTTCGAGGGTATCTATCGGGAGACATTGTGCCAAACACGGAAAATCAGACAGCCATGAGTATGTGCAACAGTGAAAACATATTCTTAATTTATCAGACTCCGGTTGACTGAGTCATAGATAGGAAATTTCTATTGCTTTGGGGCTAACAAAACAAAATGAAAGATAATCATAAATTCAACTTCCAGCCTCTATTTCGTAATGGCCAAATTTATATCAATCTCGTGTTAATTGCTTCTTTTATGCAACCAAAACTAAATTCATATTTTCAACAGAGATATTTCCTTCTCTAAAATGTTCTCCACCTCTTATGTTGATCTTAATAACTTCCCAGAGGGTTAAATCCAGTATTTGTCTTTAAAAATATTGAAAAACTCAAAATATTGTTGAAAAATTTCAGTCTAAACAGCTCTAAATATACCAAAATAACACAATTTTTAAAAATATTTATAGAAGGCTATCCTTTACCAACCTCAATCATCATGTTTAAAAAATAATACTATTCCTTTCTTAGATCCCTGGTCTCCGGGCGTTTTCTATCCCTAGCTATTATTCTCTAGTATTTCCTTCTTCCTCTCTTATGGTCTGGCTGCTTCAGTTGGAAAATCTGCGCGGTAAAACATCAGCCACCCTTTTATCCAGTATTCATTCCATGTCTCCCACCCAATGCAGGCTTCATGGCTTACAGTATTGTAAAATTTCACACTCGTTTGATCGGTTGCTTAGTTTATTTTATCTCACTTTCAGCTGTGCAAAGTGTAATAAGCGTTTCCCTCGAGAGTCGGAACTCGCATCTCATATGATCACCCATCTTCCTAAAGAAGAATACCCCTTCGTGTGCTGCAAGTGCGCAAGACGCTTCACCACGCAACAGCTGCTCAGGCATCACGAGAAGAAGCATATTCCCATGGAGGAGAGGCTCATACATCCCTGTGAGATTTGCAAGTCATTGTGAGTGTATAATCCTATAACATTACCTTTTACGATACTTGTAGTTTTGTATGGACATATCGCACTGCGAGAACTAGAGGGCCGCACGGCAAAAAATGAATTATGAATGCAATTTTGTAGAGAAAAAAAAAACCTTTTTTATGCTATATGGCATTAATTATTACTTGGAACCAATAGTCTCATACCCCTGTCGCTCCTGAGATTATTTTCCAAATATTCTTTACTTTTCTCATTTTTTTGGACCATCGAGAGACCGTCATATAAAAATATGTTATTTTCTAAGTGGCCAGTAACATGCACAATCGTTGTGGCCATGATCTAACAAATTATGGTAGAAAATTTGAATTTTTGTTTGTTATATTACTAAAATTACACAACCATCAAAATTTTTATTTTGTTATTTATTAAATTGTTCGTTTAAAACTAAAATATTTTCATGTAAAACCATACCATTTTAAACATATGATCAAAAGGTGCATTTTAATTTACTTTTATGAAAACTGTGAAGCCACGTGTGCAAATTTGTCGTAGATTTATTAATTTATTTTAAAGCTATATGACCACAACTGCAAAAAACTGTAAAAAAGCATATTTCTGGATAAAAAAAGAATATATTTAACTATAGTAAGGCAAAGAACTTTAAGTTATCCTAGCAATATACAATTTTCAGTTATCTACACTAATTACTTTAACTGTCAATTTTCAAATATTCAATCCCAAATTACTCAAAATAGTGTAATTTCCAGTTATGGCCCTTTAGTTCTCGAAGTGCGATAAAACCTTTGACCAAAATTATATGTCATCGCTTACCTTTTGATTCAGTCTGTGTTTATTTTGTGAAATTAAAAATGAAATTCTTGCCTATGTTTTACAATAGTTTTTATTGTGTTTTATTTATTTCTTTGACGTTTTCAAACATTTCCACAGTAAAAAAGATAACAAAATACTTTCAATAATTATATTGAATTTTAATCTCTATTCAATATCAACACATTAATAAATCAATATGGGGGAAACATTTTGTCTAAGTTCAATCTAATAAAAATATTGCAGTAAATTGTTTGCATGAACGTAAGAGAAAACATTATTTTCTTCACATTATAAACAAACCAGTCTGATTAAAGTCTATAAATCCTCAAAATATCAGAGCAGTCGAATGATAACAGGTTCTAACTATTAAAATATGCTCTACTCAAACTTGTGTATTTAAATATGTGCCAAGATTTCTCAATGATTTTTCCTGGTGTATCTAGAAGGGTTAAGGTCTACTGTGTACTTCCTACTTTTCACTTTTATTTATTATTTATTTTACTGCGACAAAATTTCAGAAATAAGCAAGTCTTGAAAAATAGTTTCGAAGCGTCATGTTTCTTTTGACTGTCTATTCTAACCTTGTCATACCTCTCAACGACTCTGTTTTTGCTGGCAGGTTTGCATCTAAGAGCAGTCTCCTGATGCACATGAAGGCCGTGCACGAGAGGCTAAAGCCCTTTGTTTGTGACCAGTGTGGACGCGCCTTCACTACTAAGGGTATCCTGGAAGAACATCAAGTACGCCATAGCGATGCAAGGCCCCATGTCTGTCCTGTGTGCCATAAGAGGTAAGTTTTGTTGCTGAACAATTAATAATAATAATAATAATCTTTATTAATAATTAGAAGTACAGCAAATAACTGCTTCCTCATTACATCACTATACTGTACAATACTTTAAACCCTGATATAAAGTTCTCAAATAAATTTAATATAATTTAAAACTAGTCACTCACATTCAAAACGGGTTCCATGGATTATTTTAGAAAGCATTAAGTATAAAACTGTGTCATTCATTGTGTAAATTTATTTATTAATTTAATTTACTGGCATGTCCATAATTTTTTATTATTTCCTATTAACTTATGTCTATTATTTTACCTATCAACCCATCATGTCAATTATTTTACTTGTTAAGTCTCCACTTAACACAGATTTCAATTCTAACAAGTCAGGACATGAATATGAAAGCAGTCATGTACTTTATGTCAATAACCATAATAAAATTAGTAATAAGTAATTATAAAATTTACATTTAACTGTTTGGTTATTCATTTTAAAATACAAATAAAACTTTGAATTATTTTCCAACCGGTTTCGGAGCTACTACATGCTCCCTTATCAAGGTACAATTTAGAAATGAATATAATCCTCTTTTATAATTTTAACAGTGCCTACCTAAATCTAATACATATGGAGGTAATAAAGCAAGTCTTCATGTAGTATTTTTTGTTTTAGGTGTGGATAGGTTAACAAGAGTGGACTATTGGAAATATTGTTTATTTGAATATTTATTCTTTTTTTTTTAATTTCTAAGATCTCCTAATTGTAATTGATCATAATTTTATGTACTATGCTTTGTATTGTCTTTCAGTTTCAAGACTAAACAGCGCCTTGCCATACACTCGGATACACACAATGATACCGTGTACCAGTGTCCCCACTGCCCCATCCAGCTCAACTCCCGGCGGACCCTGAGGATGCATCTGTTCGTTCACGATGAAGTCTGTCGGTTCCAATGTAACTTCTGTGATAAAGCCTTCAAGAGAGCTAAGGTCAGATTCTTTATCTCATCCTTATCCACAGAAAATTCCCAGTTCAGAAAAAAAATCGTTTAGAGAATTTGTTAATCCTGTTACACTGTCATCCATCACGTTACCTACTCATTAAGGTGGGCCTAATCTTTAGAGAAAATAAACCTTTTTTTTTCTCAAATTGTAATAGTGAAAAAGGTTGCTAAATGATGTCTTTTAACGATAAAAAAATCTTTTGTCTTCGGATTGACTTTGATATTTTGAAAGATTTTGAAAAAAAATCCCTTTATCATGTTAAACCTGTGTTTCAAATCATCAGATATTTTATGTTCGCCGATCAGTTAGAAATTTTTACTCGTACGTTTATGGTCTCGGGAATAAGAGCATTTGTTAATATATCTACTTTAACACAACGAAATGCCAATCAACACTTTATTACCGCGACGGAATTCTTCTAGATTTTTCTTAGTTATCTTAGGGTGCGATTTTACAGGTTTTCCCGGACATTAAACTTTATGTTTTAACTTCTATGCAAAATGAATAATATTGCACAGTAGGTAAGAAAGCTACTTTTTATATATTGTCATTGTTTTTACACATTTGTTTGGTACAATGTCAGCTATTTTCTAAAATTATAAATATTTATCACGCTTATTAATCCATGTCCACTCTTAAAATTACTTCTGTTGGCAACACATTGTCTTTTATATCATGAATAGCATCAAGCACAAACATTTTTTAAATTTCCGATTTCCATACTGATGATATGCCCAAACGCGAGCATTCACTTAAATGGCTGAAGCACGATTTGTTATGGGCGAGTGGAATTTGGTACAACAATGTTTGATTATGTCCAAATGCTTGCAGACTGGCTGGATTTCCTCCCTAGGGAGTTGTTCATATTAAAATTTATTTCAACAGAGAGGGAAAAGATTGCTGAGAAGGGAATATGGAAGTCTAGGCATTTACAGGGCTTATGACCTGTCATTGGCTGGTTTAAGTGGCCACTTTACACACTATGTAACATTCACCATTCTAGTTTCAGCTCTTTTACTTCACTAAAGTCAACCGATGGAAGATTTGAGGAAATGTGGATGTTCAAACATGGGCAGAATGGTGAATGTTACACAGTGTGTAAAGTGGCCACTTAAACCAGCCAATGACAGGTCATAAGCCCTGTAAATGCCTAGACTTCCAAATCCCCTTCTCAAAAATTTTCCCTCTCTGTTAAAATAAATTTGAATTTGGTACTCCCGTCCCCTTACCACAACTACTATTCTGTCAAAACAAAGGCGTATTGTGGTAATGTTTATAGCAAAGGACTACATTTCGTCAATCAAAGTATAGAAATAATGATAATATCTTTACTCACAGTAACATTAATACCAATTAAAAAATGGTTTAAAAAAATAATTTTTTTTTTGTTGCCAATCCGAAGACAGGAGATGACTTTCAATTTTAATGTTTTTTTTTACTCGTAGTTTTGACTCCTTTGGCACCATATTTTTGCTTTTAGAATAGCAAAATGCAAAAAAAAACATTTCGGTCTAGCATACTACTCATAGATCAGTATTTCCACAGCAAAAAGAATCATACGAAAAAGTTAAACAAATAGTTACCACTGTAATGCTGAATTGATTTTTCTTTTAAATTGCATACCATAATAAACTAAGTTTAATTTCAAATGTTGGCATGTCAAAGTAAATTACTCGTAAATTATTATTATGAAGTGTTACGAAGTGAATGCCGATTCAATTAACAATATTAAATTACTGGTGGTCAATTACAAAATTTTAAACTGCGATAATAATCATCATACCTTTATCCGCAACTGAAATGCCGCATATCTCAATCATCTGTTACATTAGGATAAGGTGATTAGTCTTACGCTTTAGGTGATTTCTTAGGATGCTTTTAACTGAGTTTTATCGAATCAAAAACATTTGTCCAGGATTCCGGTGCTATTTTACACACAGAACTGTATTCTTTATCCACCTGGACACAGACAAAACGGCAAAAACAGTCACAATATAATTACTACTACTACCATCATGCCATTTCCCGTAGGGGTTGGCAAAGAGGATGGACCGCCACACACATCTATCCTACCATACATTCCTAGCTTCTTTCACATTCATACATCGTGCCATACATGCCCTTCGGTTGTGTCTACTTTGAGAAACTTGTAATTTATATATGATTCACGGGTGAGTTGTCCGCGCTGATAGGTTAATAATGTTATATTTTCCAATGAAATGTTATTATGATTAAACGTTATATTACGAGCTAAGCCCTTTGATTTATTTTAAATAATTTTTTGTTTATTCCTTTTAGGATTTGAAAAACCATAGCAACTTGCATACTGGTCGTCGGCCATACTCTTGTCCATGGTGTTCTAGAACATTTGCCAACGGCTCTAACTGTCGTGCCCACAAGCGCCGCATGCATCCCAACGAGCTCCGTATATCTGATGCCAGTGCTGCCATGGTCAATAAAGTTCCAGGTAAAAATATTTCATGTTTTTTATATCTTAAGAAATCTTAAAATTATGTTGAAACATTTCCGATCCGTGCGAAAAACAAAAAAAATCTAAATACCGATTTCACGTAACACGTGTGTTTAAATCTGCTATTTAAGTGGATCAAGCCGTTGAACTCTATTTATTTTAAAACCACTGTTTTAAGCTTGCTCAGAATTAAATTCTATCGATTTACAAAAAAAATATACATAGTTGATTGAAGAAATTGCCTCTGAATGTTCCATTGTGCAGATTTTAAATTCCTCATTTTTGTTTGTGTATTGCATAGAATTAAGAATAGTCCAGAAAGAGCTTAGTATTATATTTGAATACATCGGACTGTGTCCAATAATTCCCTCACTACGCCTCACTTTCTCCGCGCGCATTCGTGATGCCGCCGCGTAATGTTGCAGGATGGGAAAAAATATAATTATAACACAAATGTAAGGTAAAAAATAAGCAATCTGTCAATTTCTCTAAAATTTCATTGTGTATGCGGAAATATTGATTGACACAACAGAGTAGATAAGTAAAGAGTCATTTAATAAGAGTAATTGAATTAATGAACTTTAAACTTAAAATATAAAACAAATTTTATTTTACCTAAAACGGATATTTTTACATCATGTTAAATAATATTTGATGTTTTAAAGATAATGTCGGTCAAATGTCCACAATAGAGTTGTTTAATTCGAGATCCAATTTCCATTAGTTCTCTCATTAGATGAGCAAAGTATCTAGTATAATAGACAATCTGACAGATGGAAAAATAATTCAATTTTTAAGTAATGCATTTGTTACATACACATTCATTTGCTTATTACACATGGAATGTGATTGCATCCTGTTTCTTTGAGATCCTAGCAGTATTTCTACACTTTAAAAGGACACAACACGGCATAGTTGAATTCAAATTAGGAGTTGCGTACTGAGCGGCGTCTACAAAGAAACTAATGGGTCAAAACATAAACCTTCTTATTTATGAGTAGTTTAGTCGCCTTCTGTTTGATGTGCGTATGCGGCTTCTGGACTATTCTTAATTCTATGGTGTATTGACTACACAGCACTGGAGCGCACGGATTTTTTGAGCACAGTAAGGGAAGTGTTAACTATTTTGGTAACATGTAAAGAGCACTTTCCAAAAGTTATTTTATGCAATATAGAATTCGATTTTAATTTCATCTAAGAAAAATATAATATTTGGTCAATAGATTCTAATAAAGTTTAGAAAATTAGTGAGATTTTTTTTTATAAAAGCGTATTCCGCATCATTGGATGTATGTATTTATATTTAAATTTGTTTCAGTACCTCCGAGCACTGAACCTGAAGCTGAAAGTAAAATCCCAGCCGATACCGCCCCCCCTAAAGTAATCTATACCACAGTGAAGCGTAAACTGCCACCCACGTCTGTCACTAAAGGCCCCAAATTCCACATGGAAAACCCAGAAAATGATCAGCTAAATAATCATAAAACAGATTATAAAAAAGATTTAACAGTTCCTTTACCTATTGAAATACCCACATCACAAACAAAACTAGAAAAATCGTCACCTGTACATAATTACGAGTCCAGCATGTCTCCTTTAAATCTGAACATGTCTGCAGGACCTCATCGCTCTGGTCTCAAAGGCCCTAATTCCGGACTAACAATCACACCTGTTTCTTCTACGGAACAACCGATGTCCGATTTCCAGAACGCCGCCGAAAATTACAATTCCATTCTTCAAAGCCGAGGGATGGATCCCAACTTCACAGAGGAACAGATATTTGCAAAAAGCGCCCAACACTTGTACAACAGTTTCGGCCCAAATGCGGTTTCTAATTTATACAATGCTGCTGCCTCGTCCGCTGCTTCATCTACATCACAATTCTCTTCTAATCCATACTCGCTGCATTTTGCGAGAGATGGTGGTAACTAAATAAATATTCTGGAATAGTAATTATTTGAATTACGTTTTAGATAGTCTTTATTCTAGTGTGCATATTATTTTAGTTTATTTTAACGGTAATCATTTTCTGTAATTTAATTAACTTATATTTTTATGCAATATATTTGAAACATCGTAAAGTTACATTTTGTATGCCATACCAAGGGGAAAAAAACATAATATTTGTTTATGTAATATGTATGTAAGATATTTATTATGTTTTACTTAATTAATTATTTTAATCAAGATACAAATTTTTGCATTGATAGAGAAAAATGCATTGCAAAATAATATTTTTAACATTTATTATTTACTTTCCTGTCAAATCAAAATGTAATAGCCAAATTCACTATTAAGGATATAGAATATATTATTTTAGTTTATTATTGTAATTAACGTCTTATCTTTAATTTATTGGTTATTTATCTAAAAGCATGTTTATATCAACATGATTCTGTTTATTCTGATGAATTTAGAATATTCATACTGAAACATTTTTTTCTTATTCAAACAATTCTGTCAAATAATATTTTATATTAATAATATATTTTAAAAGTTGGAAAAACAGTAATGTAGTTTTGTCTTCAAAAAAATTTCTTTGTTTTGTCTATCTCTAATATTTGTTTTTTCCATAATTAATGTTCGCAGGCGATGGGATATCCATATTGTGGCAATAAATTAATACCAAGACTGATACTTTTAAGATGTAAAGTTATTTTACAAGGAATTGTCTTTTAAGATTAATTTTGTTGAAATCAAGTTTTGAAATTAGTCTATGTAATTAGTGTTTAAAACCCGCACTTTGAATGACATTAGCTTCTATCAGCTGTTCAAACGGGGAACAAAAAAGGATGAACAAAATTGCTTCAAGGTTTTACTGCTTTATATGCAAAATGCTTTGATAACACATTGTGTTGATTTAAACATCCTTGAAATGATGTAATAGAAAAATGACCCTGTATAAATTGACCACTAATCGTTATTATCATTGATAAAACAATTCGATTTCTTTGTAACTACATATTTATCACACCCTTTTATTCACACACTGATTTTTAAACATTATTTTTTTTAATATCAGTTTTTTTTGCACCACAACAGGCCAGGACGCCCGATTTTACATTTTCTCAATGAAATGTATTGTTTAATCTTGTAAACATTTTCTTAGATAAGTTTGATTTTTATTTAAATAAACTTACGAAAAGAGTCGAAAACAGATCACTCCTTTAGATAAAACGCTTTATTAATAGCTCTATAAGTTTTAGTTAATTTCCCAATGACTTTTCTGTGAGTAAATATTATGAAATCTAAATAAAATAGTATTTTTGTACAATAATACTTGAAAAAACGATGAATTTTATATAAATTTTTAAATTACCTTCTTTCTATCACTTTTGGCCAAAGGGTTAATTAAACTTATCAATGTTATTTTTATGGATTACTTATAAATGGAATATGTTGCTCCAATTTTGTGATGTAATACCTCAAGGCGCTTTACAATACACTGGAACCTCGTTAGAAACGGTTTCGAGATGACGCAGTCCATAAATTGAATGAATTTTTTTTAAACATTAATTTAACCGTGCATTAAAGGAATATATGTAATTATAATCTTCATTATTGGAATACCCTGCATCGATATCAATAGATTTTTATACAAGGAAACCTATGGACCATTGTTCTTTTTTATGCAGTTTTTTTTTTTCACACGGTACTGTGTGGAATATATCCCCCGCTTTAAAAGAGGTTCCAGTGCAGTAATTTTATGCAATATTAAATTTGACCTGAATTGAATTTAAGTTTAAATATTGAGGGCAAGTTGCACAACAAAAAGTGGTTGCTTATGTTCGAGTAACCAATTTTGACAAAAACAACAATGAAGAAGTTCAGTGCAATGGGAAATTGGATATAAAAATGTTTTCTTACGTGTGGTAAAAATTAAAATACTTAATTGTATGGCGAAAAAAATGAATGACGTCACTAGTTCTCCGAAATCAACCAATGGCAGAGCGTTGTGATACATTTTCGGTTGCCGGAAAGACAACCTGCCAATCAGGACAACTCACCTTAAAGACGTCACAGGCGGAGAGTAATTTAAAAATCACAAAACTTTTAAAAATCATAACGCTAATAATACAATACATAAAAATATTCTGCTCGGCTTATTTTGATAATCTACTAACGAATATATTTTTTTTTAAAACCCGCTGAACTTCCTCATCAAATTATGTCCACGCAAAAGGGTATACGTGATTCTGTTTTTTTAGAGTAATTTAACATAAAACTTTTAGGCATAGCTCTATTAAGTAAATTTTATTGTTTTTTTTTTTAAATAAAATAATGCTCATTTCTCAAAATTCAATTATTGTCAATGGTACCTCATTGCTATATATACCATTTTATGTGTAAATAAAACTACTTTTTTCATTTGTCTGGTATACGCCCCCTCCCTCCCCCCACTTGGGCACAATTCAATTATTTAACTTTAAACGTTTTGGCTTTTGTCCCATCAACAAATGCTACAAATTTAACCAAATTATTTGGAGAACAAGTACGCCTCAAGTTTTTCCAAAACATCACTTAAACTCATAGTTTACCACTAATGAGAGATTGTTAATAGCTTAAAGTTTTACCATTTTTATTCAATTATTCATGATCTTAACTTATTACATATAAACTTTTCACTTTTATTTAATTTGATTTGCTCTTAAGAAAATCTTACTTTTTCCTTTTTAATATTATGATTGTGATAAATTAGATGTCCAGCAACCTGACTGGCGAGTCAAAACTGTAAATAATTTACTATACGTATAAATAATAAAGTAGAAAATTTTACATCAATGTTTTTTTACTACGTAAAACTGACGATTAAGGCACCTATAGTACATACATAATAGCTTATATGCATGTAATATTGTGTATTTTTAATTTTTAATTTTTATTTATACATTTGATGTATAAATTTCTCACAACATTCCTTCACGATTACTCTGCATGCATTTGGGTATGAAATACAATATGATTTATATTGCATAATTAAAATAGTAATTGTCTTGTAATGTTATTAAACTTGTACAAAATATCAATGACTCCAAATAAATGAAATAATGTAATTTTTTTATTTGTCTTTCATTTTTTAACTGTTGTGTTTTAAATTTGTATGGATACCTGCGTACTTTTATTTAAAAAAAAAACTTTTGTACATCTGGAAAAAATATTTTTTTTTACTTTTACTATAGTAATTAATAATTGTGTTCAAAAGCAGAAAAAGTTGTCAAGTAAGAATCAAACATTGGATCTCAATCTACGGAACCAATAACCTAACTGGTATGTATGAATTTTATAATATCTGATAATAAAAGTTTTGTTTTGTAACGAGAGCTGAAATTTTAAAAATATACATGGTTTTCCAAGGCTAGGCCGCAAAACTTCAGAGGAACATTCCTCATGGTAAGCTTTAAAAAAAATACTAAAAAAATATTTTTTTAAATACGTTTAAAAAAAAATGTAATCTCAAAATGGAGTAAATCCTTAATTTTCTCGGACTAGCATCCCTTTCACAAACCCCTGAAAAACCGCAAGGCCCTGTAAAACCGTGTATATATAAAGTGGGTATCGTTGAAATTTATGAAAAGATCAAAATAATGTTTTAGTTTGCAAAAACAAAAGAGTTTTTTTCTCCAAATTCGAATGTCATATAAATCAAGTAAATATAGTAAAATATGTTTGTAATTAATTAAATAGGCATGCTCGCTTTCAAAAATAATTTAATTATTCTCATAAACAAGTATGCAGTACATATTCACTCTTATTTTGTAAGATCACAGATGATAGGTGTTTCAAGTACAATATAATAAATATCTTATAACTGAGTACTTCAACTCAAAAGGTACCTAACCACCATTTTTAATTTTTTGTAGATTTTGATACAAATGCATTCTCTAAGATCTTAATGATTTAAAAATAAATTATTTTCCAATTGTATTGAAATCTGTTGTTCCTTATCAACAATCATCATTACTTTCAAAATGTACCTAAATACAAAATTGTTTGATTTTTAAATGTATCTAAATCCAAGTGTCTGGAGTAATTAAATATGTTGTTTAGTTTCTAAATGTTTCCATTATTAAATGTCAAATAACTCATCATATGTGTAAGTCACATATAAAGCATACTTTCAGAATCTTCTAATATTACTTCCTATTCACCACATTAGTATTTATTTTATATTATTATAATCATAATTAATTTTTTAAACATTAAAATATTATAGGAGAATTTTTTTTTTGGAGATTGATACTTTTTGATTTTATAGTACTCAGCTGTTCTTCAAAAGCACTTAACAGTAGTCATCTTTTCCAGCAAAGATTTCAAGTTTTTTTTTTGCAAAAGCAGGGTGTAATTTGATTTCAATGAGACATTAGCAAAATTCTACACCATTTTTTTATCATTCTATCTGTATCTTCATTGTTAAATTAAAGCAGTGTGCAAAAACTAACTGTATTATAAAGTTCACTGAAATCATTTGGAATGTTCTTAAAAAGTCATTTTACCAACTCAAATACTTACAATTCTCATTCATAATACTTACATTTTCACATTAAAAGCTACAGAATATCCCACAAATAAGTGGCGGCTAATTGACAGAATATTTATTAAAACAAGTGAAGACCTCGTTTTAAAAACATAAAATTTCCAAAACTTTCCGTTATTATATATTTTTTTATCCGTCTATGAGTCCATACAACTGTTCTTTCCAAATATTAAAGAAAAAATCATACGCACCTTAAATTCACTGGTTCGGCGTTTTTGTGAAAACAACAATTGTACACATGAATTTATTTAAAAACAGCAAATGTCCTTTAATGATAAATAAAATGATAATTTTACCACTATGTAGCGCAACTATCACTCATTGTTTAACAGTCCAAAGGGTGTTCTGGATAGTCTGTTATATACATTTTTAACAACGTTTACTGAATATTTTTACAAATCTAAATATGGAGAGTTCATCTACTATACAAGTTTCTGATAAGCCACTATTTTTATTTCAACCATTCATAGTTTGCACTAAAAACCACAAAGATTAAACTTAAACAACAAATGTCACAATTACATTTATCTATAATTTAAATATACATACAATATTCACAAAATGTTCGAGCTCTATACAGTGCACTCAAAGTACATTTATATTTTATTTCATTAAAAGATATAAAAACCACAGCAAAATTGTGACGTTCAATTTAAACATTATCCTGAAAAAAATTGATTTGTGACATTTGATGTTTTTAAAGCAAGGTCTTCAAGTGATTCCTTACATTTTATATATTATGTACATACAATGCTTTGACAGTATGACTGACTTTAACCACTTTATCTAACAGAAATAATTTTACTAATTTACTAAAATGGCAATATTTTGGTCTGCCTTTGACCCCATTTGTACCTAATGAAATAAAAATATGGTGAAAACTAGTATTTGACTAAAAGAGGAATATGTGTAAATTATTTTAACTAGAAAAATAATTTTTTCCTACTTTTTTCTTCTTTGAAGCTTTTACAAAATATACTTTATAAATTAACAATTTGAACATTCTAATTTCTTACTAAGCTTGCATTTTTGTTAAACATACTTAAGTTGGATTATTGTCATCTGAGTTCCAGCTATTTCTCTGTTTTTTCTCATTTTCCACTGTACTTTTGGGAAGATTAGATTTTTTGGCACCGTCTGTTCTTCTGGAATTCACTTTGGTCAATCCGCCAATCTGCGATAACCTCTCTTCTTCGATTTCCTCAGGAATAGAGTCACGACGAGACATTCTATCGTGCTCCGAGAATATTGACAATGCTGGTTGGGATATGTTCTTATGATTTAACTTTGGAGCGCTGTTTGCCAACTGAAACATTAATTAATAACATAATTAAACTAATTGACATACATGCAATCTCAAACTTGTGCGAAAATCCTTTAGTTCAAAATGCTGTTGTTTTCTTAAAATGTTATATCGTCGGCATCATCGCCTTACTGCCAGAATTCATTCAGTGAAAAAAAATTAGTTCTGTAAGCTCGATATTATTCAACATACTGGTTTTACTGGATAGAGCATGATAAAGTAGGTAGATTGAGACATCTAACTCAGTTTTGGCAATTAACTTTGCTTGGACATGTTTAAGTAAAAAAAAAAATTATTCAAATCCGCTGTATTATTTCAAAGCAATAAAATCTGGCACTTATTATCCAGATAATTGGAGTTTTACATGGGACTTTAAAATCCCATTTATTTGTTTACGCCCATGGAGTTTTTACAAATGAAGAAATAATAACATGTAAAGTTGATAAAAAAAAAAAGAAAATTACGAAAAACATAACAAAATTTTCATATTTTAATACAAAATGTTTAAGGGAATGGATTTATTTTTAAATTATATCAAAGCCAAATTTAATAAATAGTGTGTTCATTCCTAGAAAAGTGGAGTCTTGGGAACCAAGAATATATTTTTATATCTAAGCAAGTATGTATTGCAGACTCCTGACTCCTGACTAGAGGAATAAGGTTTTTATAAATTTTTTTGTCGCTAAATTGAAGAAATATTGAATGTGCGCATACTTTACTATTGCTGTTCCTTTCATTTTGACGACACAGCGAAGGATTCGAGATATTGTTTTTTGTATGATTGATTTCCAAAGCAGATTTCAGCAAATCCATTTTAGAAGCACTTCCTCTAGGGGTTGTCTTGTTAGAAATCTCCACATTACTACTTCTTCTAGTACTGTTACTTCGAGTTCGATAAAGTTCATTTATATCTCCCTGAGAGAGCTGAAAATTATGCAAAAAATCATCTCTATTATTATGAGAATAAGTGACGACAGTAAGTTATTGTCTATGCGCGTGGTATTCAATGGACGTGCACAAAATCAGTCAGTGACATGTTGTGCACAAGGGTTCACAACATGTCACTGACTGATTTTACACTCCATAGCAGTTTAATAAAGCTGGAACACAAATAATATTATAATAAATATTACCGAGAAGCTAATATAATAACAAAACTTGTACTGTTCCTATGAAGCACTGATTTTACTTGAAAATACAATGTTTTGGTTCAAGTACATAATATCTATATGCTTGTTTGCTTAGCTTTTTTTATGAGCAATGTATTCATAGAAAATATGTATTTCAATTGTTTTACTGAAAATTCCCACTTACCCTAACTCTGGAACCTCGGGGTAATGATGTGAGAGATCCTATGGGATTATAATGGATCATCATGGAAAGCCTCTCAGTAGATACCATTGGAGGTAATTCTTTTGTTGTTCCGTCTATATTCAATTTTTCAGTTTCCCCATTCTCAGCTAAAATATTAGAACAAAATAATTAGTTTGTGACTTTTATGCGTCATCTATCTACAAAGGCAAATTTTATAGAAATAATTTTACTACCCTTTTTAAAGGACCCAGAAAACATTTTTCAGAAGTGTATGATTTATTTTATTGATTTTAGAAAAGTTTTGATTGTTAAAAAAATATATTTTAAAATACAGCACATGATAAAAGAGAATATGTTAACATTTATTACAACAGAGATGGATAATATTTTAAAGAAGAGAATGTGAAATTCTAGGCATTTACAGTGCTTATGACCTGTCATTGCCTAGTTTAAATAATCACTTTACACACTAACATTCACCATTCTGTTTATGTTTGAACTTCCATATTTCTTCAATTCTCCCATCTGTCCATTTTTGTGAAGTTAAGTACAAAACATTTTTTTATTTTAACAATAATTCAATTACGACAAATTAAGCCCTACTGAATTATATGAATACAATTCTTTAGTAGGTGACTTATAACTATGATCTTATTACTTATTACTGATACTGTAATTCCACGCTTACTATAAAACCTGTATATTCAATATAAACTTTCATAAAAAGTTTAGATTTTTATATGAAAAAACACATTAAAAGTGACTATTTACCAATGTCATCTATTTCATCTTCATCATCCACCTTATCACTGATTTTCCTCAACCAGAAGTAATGAAGCAGGCCATAGCAGAATCCTCCCATACACGCAACCAGTCCCATGTAACGAAATGCTTCTCGGGTTCCAAATGATGAAATCAGAAAGCCTCCTGCAAAACTGCCACTCCCTCTGCCTGTTAAAAAAATATTTGACACCTGATTTGTTTACATTGAAATAGATCATGTATCGCAGGCAAATAAAAATTAAATTCTATGATTCACCCATTTTTGTTTAATTCAAAAAAATTGTTTGTGGACCTGTAGTTTTTTTAAAATAGAACGTTGCCTTGTAACAAACCACTTATATTTTGGTGTTGCCAGTATTCAAATAATCAGTTATTTAAATTCTTACTGTTTTCTAGTATTTATTAAAGCACAGGCTAAAGATATATAGGTATACTGAAATTTTAAAGACTCAGTCTAAACTTATGCATACAAAAAAATTGGTATGTGATTTTAATGTAAACCGAAATATTGTTAAGATACTGGCCACAAACGTCATTTCTTTCAACTTAAATGATATTCTTGTATTGACAGTCTGCAATTAAATTGGGGTTTTTTGTCCAGAGTAATGCTACAGTTTGGACATACAAAATATTTCCATACTGTCATTGTTGTTTTGAACACAGAAAAAAAATGTTTTTTCACTGCTATACGTTAGAAACTGGAAAAGGAACATAGTTTTGTAATATTATGTATGTACCTAAACTGAAGTGGGCCATCCCCAGTACTCCAATGAGAGTAGCCAACAGATTCTTAGGAGCCAGAAGAGCGCAGTATGTAGCCGCTGCTACCCACATCAGGTGAACTGACAATGACTCCATCGCTTCAAATGGAAAACACCACCAGGCATTCCTAGAATATTAATTTTGATTTATTATTTAACTTGGTGATTTATTATTTAATCATTAACTTTTAACCATTTTTCATTTATTTATCACCTTAACCTTTAACAACTTTTCTGTTCAATCTTCACCTAATGATTTTACTTTTATAATATACACATTTCTTATTGCTGTTTTAACTATGAATACTTTAGGTATGTATTTCCTCAGTTTCTACATTTGTCTCGTATTATACTATATCTAAATTAATGATTAACTGTTTTTGGTTGTTGTAATCTTTAGGTACATGCATTATTTATTTTATAACAGGCAACTTTGTATCTTTGGATCTGTAAGAACAGGGGCAGCTTCTACATAAGTTTCTAAAAACATGTAATTAGTTCTGTTTTCATTTTTTAAATATTAATTCTTCCCTTATACCATTGATATAAATGTATACACTAGATGCCGCACTAAGCACCTGTCTTGTGATCCATTCAATCTAAGTTCCGGAACCTAACTTGTAGTCAGTAAACGAGAAGCAGTGTAAAAAGGCGCAACATACAGCATACATCTTTGGATTTACGGTAAACTGGCATGGACAATTAGTATTTTTTACTCTACTATGCATTTTGCACGGTGATTTTTCGGAACATCATTTTAATCGTTTTATGAAGCATCATCTCTATTTAATTATACCTCAGTGCCTTATACTGATTTACTTTCTCTTTTATTTTATTCATATTTGTATAATATCTTCTTACTGAATTTTCTATGTTTGTGTATCTGTATTTTATCACTGCAAAATGTATGTAAAAGCCATATGCAAGTAAAATATTTTAATATATATTTTTTTACTTACTAAAATTATAGAATTATTTAACCATGAATACATTAAACAATGTAAGCGTTATAGAAACATGAGTAAAAAAAAAAATACTCGATGTTTGTGTACATTCAGCAGCTGCTACAGAGAACTAAAAATGGAGAATTAAATGAAAAAAAAAAAAAGGTAAGTAAACACTCATTTTATTACTTCACCGTAGAAATTTAGTTTGATTTATTTCTTGCTCAAAACTGGTATGATTTCAAAAGGTTTATGTTTTCTAATATTGCCTTCCTAAGAAGTAAAAAATCTGTGACAAAATCAATGATATAATTATTTGAGATTATTGATTCTGTACATGACCATATCAACGTACCCTGCGTAAAGTACTGTAACTGCGTCGTTGATGATTGTAGATTTTTCATTTTTATGTTATTGTATGACCTTTATCTTTAAATATAAAAAACCAAAAATGTATGAAATATAATTTGATGCATACAATTCAAATATGAAGTTTTTATATCATTTTCAAAAAATGTGATAAATAAGTACGTAATCTATTTGCAGATAGAACACTCAACGTATATCACGTTGATATCAACCAATAAACGGTTTTGTTTTCGTGACATCGTCAGACGCCCTCATGAGTTTAAATGAAGTCACACACACAATAGTTATTAAAAACGAATAAGAAATGTATTTATTTGTAAGGGGTTTACTAAAATGTGTCAACCATATTACAACCAAGATTGAGACCTGTCATTCAGTCAGATCTCGTCTTCCGTGCAGCCCCTAGTAGCCAATCAAAACTCCCCGCGATCTTACGCTGGAGGGAACTAAAAACGAGGTGCTAAAGGCTCTCGCGGGAGGGGAAGAGGAGGAGTAAGGCCAGTCCAACTTCCCACTCTATCTCGAGAGCATAAAAGTAAAAAGGCCTCGAAAAACCCTACCAACGCCCAACCCTAACCCCCACACCCATCCCGGCACTTCCCAAATCCCCCCAAACCCAATACCCAAAAAAAAAATTATCAAAGTGCTGCAACCGGCTACCGTAGTGGTATGTATACCCAAATTCAAGAGGAGGAGCTTGACATAGCCTTGATCCAAGAACCGTGTATTAACAACAACACGGTGATGGGGCTTAATTCTACAGGTAGGTAACGTACCCAGAGCCTGCATAGTAATAAAAAAGAATCTTCAATTCTTGTCTATTCCAGGCATGTGCACTGACGACCTGATTGCGGCCTACATCAAAATACGAAACGAAATGCAAAAACCGTTATCTGCTCTGCATACATGTCGCAGCAGGAACCGGGATTTCAATTGGCAACCCTGGTGGAGTACTGCAAGAACCAAAGTGAATGGTTGCTGCTAAGCTGTGACAGCAACTTTCATCACACTACATGCAGCAGTACAGACACCAATCGCCGAGGTGAGTCCTTGTATGAATTCCTTCTGACCAACAACTTACAGGTGCTCAACATTGGAAATAAACCAACATTTGTAACTATAACCCGTCAGGAGGTCTTAGATATAACTATATGTTCAAACCAACTTGTGAATCGTATTTACAACTGGCACGTCTCTCAAAAACAAAAGAATTTATATTATATCAGACAGTCAGGCTGCTCTAAAAGCACTGAACTCTGTCGAGATCAATTCTAAATTAACTTTTTCGGTGAGTGTAAAAGTGTGACATTAATTTGGGTACCTGGTCACTCAAACATCGGCGGTAACGAGGCAGCGGATGAATTGGCAAGGCTGGGAACTGAGACAGCCCCAATAGGCCCTGAGCCCTACTGTGGGTTGCCCAAATGTGCTCCTCGTAACGAACTTAGATTATGGGCCAGGAAGCAGAGCGTTATCCTCTGGCAAGTACCTGGTCAGCACCATGCGAAAGAACTGATAAAAGGATACTCGCAAAGGTTTGCCTTCGAATGAACCTTTCCGAAACTTCTAACACCTAAACACCTGTACGTATTATATGTGAATGTGATCCAACTAGAATGTGTTGTGATAGATTTTCAGTTTCCGGGAAACCAACTCACATTTCAGGACAACTCACCGAAGGGAAAAAGTGACGTCAATAATTAAAAAATAAATCAATTTTCCCGGATTAATTAAAAAAATACAAAACTTTAAAATTGTAGCGATGATAATAAAAAAGAAAAATAATAAAAAATTGGCTTAATTTGATAGTCAAATAAAAAAAACACTGAACTTCCTTACGTTTTGATATTTATTTAAATTAGTAAAAATCAAATATAAAAGTCATCCTTATTTCCCGATCCGCACCCAGTGGTGCATAGGGCACTGCATTGGCACCCTAATCGCAGCGTATCTCGATATTTTTTGTTACATGGAAGGTAGGTAATCAGTCATACGCTTCAGAGCCGCGATTACGAACGCTATCGTCATCGGTACATATCGAGACGGTATAAAATAAATACAATATTTATGTACGAAAATGTGTATATTTGTATGAAAATTTAAAGAATCTTCGTCAGTAACCTGTAATTGAACATGTTTAGAAAAAAAAATACAAAAACATTATATTTTTCTTACAGAAAACAAAATTTTACTTTGTAGATAAAATTGAAGATAACTGTTAACTTCCCATTGTAATACGGGCCCCATTTATCGTCAATTTTATCTACAAAGTAAATTTAAGTTTTCAGTATGAAAAGAAGTATATGCATACAATTGTTTCTTCTAAACATGTTCAATTATAGGTTACCGACGAAGATACTTTAAATGTTCATGCAAATATACTCATTTTCGTACACAAATATCGGTTTTTCTTTATAGACAGTCGAAGATAACTACGTTAACTTCCTATTGTGATCGGGGCCCAGGTACCAGTCTAGGGAGAATGAAATATTGCAGTGTAAAACCATAATTAAAACAAATATTTCACGTCGACTCTGCTAGGAATCGACTCATGAAAGCTAGGCGAATGCGCCGACCACCGCACTACGAAGCCAACTTATCCCCACTCGATCGACTTTATCAGGATTTTAACATCTCGATGTTCGTCAAGTATTTCGGTTATATTACATTCACAGAACTCTATTCTTTGTCCGCTCGAACTCCGACAAAATGAAACATAAAAAATAAATATTAAACTATTCCTAGCACTACAAAAGATAGTTAAATTTAGGGATTAAGTATTTTTTTATCAGTGTAGATTTGTAGGAAAAAAGACGAGCTAAGCAAAACAGGAAACACCGATTTTACGTTCAAGTGATGTTAGCATTTTTCTAGCGTTATCCACTAAATCATAGGCTTCAAGCGGATTTCGTCATTTGAGTTAATTGCGGTGATGTTGCGACATTTTCGACACTGATCTCCGCATTATTCTTATTCATGATTCATCGTGTTATCTTTGTGCGCAAATCGTCATCAAATGGAATACCTACCTGCCTTCGGCTACAGCCTACGGCAAGGCTGGCGATGCACATCTTAAGGGGAAACGCGGTGGCTGAGAATTTTGATGAATAGGTATTTGAACACTGTTTTTCTCACACTCTTGCAAATGCCTCCCGGATACTGTTTTAAAAAGACAATTGCACGTCGGACTGATTATACCTAACTAAAATCGACGTTACGCTGTCCCGTTTTTTGCACCCCAAAACTGAACCGATTTTTTTTAGATATTAGAAATGAAATCTTCTGTGTCGGTTTTTCCGTTTTTTTTAAATTAATTATTTATCATATTTGTGACTACGTCCAAAAACAGTTCGTAGATAAAACTGAAAAAAGTTGTGGATTTTTGGATGGTCCTAGCTCCTATAAGAAACAGTTTAATAAAATAGCAAAACAACAGAAACATGCCAATAGTAAATATCTATAGTGTGTAAGCAAATAACTGCTCTAGTGCCAAATTTCAGGGAGAAAATACGGGAATACGTTTGTAGAAAAAAAAGTCAGCCCGCATTTCCTCTTAGCTTTTATGCATAATATATAAATAAACTTTTCATAATAACATGACTTTTCAGGGCAGTAGGTAAGAAGCGTGCATCTTTGAAAAAATATTTACTTTTTGATTATTTCTGGCGGTCCCCGTCCTCCCGTTTGCTTTACGCACGGTGGTTCCGGGCTCGATTCCCGGTGAGATCACAAAAATTACCTAAATGTTATTTTCCTCAAGCCTGGGTGCTATATTATTTATTCTTAAATTCGTCATGTTATGGGGCAGAAATTACACACATTTTATATGTATTTAATGGTTAAAATTCTTCACACAATTCACACGTTTCAAGTTTAAAAAGCACTTTCTTGCACAATAGCTTTTAGTCGAAAATCTCTTTTTGTAACTTTGTCGCGGCCTTACAATAATGTATCACGCGACTCACGATCTTCGGATTGGACCATCCCAATCTAGATAAATAAAATATGTACTTACATAAAAAAAATCTAAATACTTTTTTAAAATCCAGTTTTTTGCAGCTTATTTCACATACGTTTTTGATATTTATTATGTGTATATTGCCAGTGACAACATATAGACTAGGAACCATGTCTGTGACTCAGAAAAGAAGCCAGAAACTGAAATGCACGCAATGATGTGTGTCTAGAGACAGGAAGAAATTAGGCGGTCGTGGTAGATATCATGGATCGTACAACAAAATTTAAATGGCAGTGGACAGGACACTTGACGAGACAAAATGATGACAGATCGACTCCCAGAATAATAAAGTGGAGACCATGGGCAAACAAAAGGTAGTTCGAAGGGCAGAAAAAAGATGGGTGACGATATTGCCTCGATAGCAGGTAGAGAATGGATGAAAAAAGCAGATGACAGAGGACTGGAAACGTTTGGAAGTTTAAATTTAAAAAATGTCTAAGTGTAATTCTTACTCGATAAAGGAATAGCCAACCAGTCGAGCTGCGTGAGAGAAGAAGGCAATGACGATTACATTCACATGTCCAACTTTAGCGGTGATAGTCTCAGCCCCATAAAGGAATGGGATGCTGCTCAGAGTTCCAACGGTTACTGTTATACCTGAAATTTAAATAACTATGTAGCTACTATACCACTAAACGTAACATGAGTATTTCAGATATCTCAAAATGTACATAATACAACATCGGGACATTCTAAATTTAATTTTACAATTTAAATTCTAATAAACCTTGTTTTAAGTTATCCAGGAATCGAGCTAAAGATTTAAACAACAATCCTCATAAAATCAATTAATATTATATTTAGAAAGCCAGCATCATTTTAGTGAAATTAAAACCGTCTTTTTATTGCATAAATCATAGTTTTTTACATAAAAACATTTTTTTTTTTTAAATTACACCAATTTAGATTTCTCCGTTATAATATAAAATGGTTACAGAAGGAAAAAATATATATTTGACGATAAACATTTTTCTTTTAAAATCAAGCCAATTATACGTATATTGTATATAAGATTATGCCCGATAATTTTGGCTTATTTTTAATTTTCTTGGCCGATAAAAGTTTTTTTTATTCTTACCCAAGAGGTAGTTAGGAGCGCCAAGTTCTTTGAGATAAAGGAACAGGAAAGACTCGATGAATCCCCAGAAGTTGCCGAGGGCAAACAGGAAGAAGATGAAGAGAATGACATGAGGCATCTTCATAATGTTCACCAGGTCTCTGAATAGATTGTCTGCGGGGACCTTGGCCCCCAGTGGCATCATCAGCACCGTAACTGCCGATATGGTAAGCAACACGTCATACGTGTAGAATGCGGCGGAGTAATCCGTGTAACCTGTTAAATAATTTTAGGTAAATAGGTAATTGATCGTAAATATGTAATAGGAAAAATCTAATAAAGTAAATCAATTACATTGCAAGAAACGATCATTTCTGTCTTAAACTGGAGCCTTTCGACCAAATTTTTCAATTGTTTCGGATGATATAAATATTTAATTGATTCGAATGCCTCAGAAGAGCCTGCCTCTTCTTCGGTTTTATTCGGCGGAATTAGGGGATGCGGGATTGACGTGGGAGGAGGCGAGAATGCTGACTAGCGAGAGGGTCGTCTATTGGCGTCTGGTGATGCCCACATGCTCCGTTACGAACGAATGCGGGAAAAAAAATATCGAGTAAACATTATAAAAAACATTTTTTTAATTTTTTCTTTACCACTAGCCAACTTGCTTTTTCATTTTTACACTATTATTTAGAGTAAAATCGCAGTTTCCGTAAAAATCATAAAAAAGTACCTAATCGGTTGCGTACGATTTGTACACCTACCTATTCTATTGTTTTACTTTTATTACAAAAACGTTTTGTAAATAAAAAATACTATAATTACTTTTGGGTAGATCTATAAATTTATTTAATAATATAAAATTTATTTGTCCGAACTGCAGTCATCCGGATTGCCAAATATCCAGGAAATAAAAAATAAATGAAAAGTTTAAAAAAAAATCAATTGTGTGATTAACTTCGCTGGACATGTTTATGTAGGTTTTTAATGTGATTCCAATTCACTATTATTTTAAAAGTACTAAAATCTGGCAGTCATTAATCCAAATAATTGGAGTTTTACCGTACTTCAGAAAAAACTATTGCTAACAAGCAGCTGTAAAAGTTATCCTATTCTCTCACAGAAAGTTTCCTGTAATGTCGTTATGTTTTAAATCATTTCGGAAATGGATGGAAAGGAGTATTTCAAAGTAATAACATCGCAGTAATCCAAAAAACATGGCTCGTTGCAGAGATAAAATTTTGCTGCTCAGTTTAAACTTCTTAAAAATTATACCAGTTTAACGATGTCGCGAGAGCGATGAAACTGGTTTTTGGTATATAAAACTAAGTTAAATTACAATGACTTCCACCAAGAAATTTCATTGACTAATTTGAATGTTTTATTTAATTGTTCCTGGGCTGACGTGAAGCATAATACCGATCACCCCGTTTGCTTGTAACGAGTTATCAAGATATGTTGCGATGGTGCAAAAATACAGTGCTCTGCGTAAGAAGAAGGAAACTAACCGACGGTCCTGCTTTTCATGTCAATGAGCACCCCTGTAATGGGGGAGAAGATGGCCATCCCGATACTTGAGAACAGGCGCTCTCGGCCGAAGTCTCCTCCGTACTTCTGGATCATGGTAAGGGCTATGGGATCCATGATGGTGACTCCAGCCGATAGCATGATGGTCCCCAGGAAACGCAGCACGAAGTAGATCCAGAACGTCGTGTCGTCACTCTCCTTGTAGTCTGGTGGACATATCTCCGGCCCACCTTCCCTGCAAGATGATCATTTCGTCATTGACCGTCATCTTAACGGCACAACTGACAGCTCTGATTGTGCCATATAAACTAGATTTATTAATGGCGAAGTATTATAAGTACCCAGTATAATCCTTTTTGAACAACAGTTCAATTTATCGCTTGTTTTTTGGTAGGTAAAACCGGCAAAACGACAAAAATAGTGGCGAGAAACTTTTTTTAATTAAATATTTTTAAAAACCGTGTAACTCATATAAAAATAAAACATCTTTCGTATTTCAACAATATTTTGAGTTTGTCCAAATTTTTTATAAGGACTGGATTCAACTCCCCGGGGAGCGGTTAATATTAACATATCACAACAGAGATGAAGAACATTTTAGAGAAGGTAATATAGAAGTCCAGTCAGCTCTTTAACTTTACAAACATCAACAGATAAAAGGATGGAAGGAATATAGATATTCAAATATGAGCAGAATGGTATATGTTACACAATGTGTAAAGTGGCCACTTAAACCAGCCAATGACAGGTCATAAGCCTTGTAGATGCCTAGACTTATATTACCTTCTCTGAAATGTTTTTCATATCTGCTGTAATATGTTAATCTTTCGTACATTTTTAAATGTGTAAATTGTATTCAAAATAATATGCTAATTTTAATAATAAAAACAAGTATTTAGGTATTATTAATATTTAAAACATTAACTTTGTGGTCAAACATTTTACTAAATGTTATTAAATATTTGTATATAACCAATTACCGACTTTTCTATGTCTACCGGGGTACGTCTCGAAACCGGTAGACATAGTCGGTAAGTGGTTATATAGAAATATCTTTTACAATTTAGTAAAATAATTAGGTATTTACTAAAAGGAACAATGTGAATTAAAAAAGTGAAGACTTTTTTTGAAAATTCCTTTTCAAGTTTTATTTAATGTACTTTTTTTCCAAAAAACGTCGTTCATTCCCTCTACTGATAGATATGGGTACTGTACA